>NC_086317.1:169872948-170172948 GCF_036172605.1 Pelobates fuscus
GGTGGGTACTGTTGTACTCGTGAGACATCGCTGATTACAAATATGTGCATTTTTGTGCAGTAAAACCTAACAGTATTATGACATTCACAGCTAAAATGTCAGACGGAAATACAAATTTAAAAAAAAATCTTATTTTCTCACATTTTTTTTAAATTTTATTCATAATAAATTATGTTCCATATATGAATAGTTAATGATAAATTAAAGCCCTGTTTCTCCTGAACAAAATGATATATAATAAGTGTGGGTGCATATAATATGAAAGAGGGGAACTACGGGTGAACAGACATATAGCGCAAATTCCAGTTTTTGTTTACGTTTTGTTTTGATCAGAACGTGCACTATTGACTCCGTCCTGAAGGGGTTAAAGAGCATTTTCTTTTTTAATAGGGCTCTAACATCAGTACCATACATTCTAATTTAATTCTGTGAATTCTCTCATTTCACAGAGCTAATAAAGCCCACAGTAACCTGCTTTGAAATGGCAAAGCGTGTTTATAAACCAGCCCTGCCGCTTCTTGTTCTGCATAGCATTATTCAAGTTGCATAAATAGCAATTAGTAGGTCATGTAGTAACCAAACATGTCTTGCTCCCTGGACGCCCTCCCAGACACAGCCTGTGATATCAGCTGCACAGAGAGCTCACTGCTGGCATTCCAGCTCCTTGGAGGAACTCTCCCTTCACTGCACATGCGCAGTTTCGGCTCTTTATCGCTGCAGCCAGTACAGAGCCAGAGACGCGCGCAGAGAAAAACGTTCTATTGGCTCCGCCCCTCGTTCTAATCCCTGGTCATTACGTTGCGTCAGTCGCTCCGCCCACACACGCGCGTCACGGCTGTGCAGGTTGCGTCAGACTCCCTCCCCTCTGTCTGTGTGTGTCGGTCGGGGCTCGCGCTGTGTGTGATTAGTCGCCATGGCGGCCGCTCCCGGTTTCAGCAGCTCACACGGCGCCTCGGCTCCAGCCTAATGTGTGAGCGGGACACGTCCTCCTCCCCGGGGCTCCGGGCGCTGCTCGGCCGCCTCCTGCACGGCCTGCTCCCCTACCGCCTGCTCCAGCTGCTGGGAGCGGCCCTGTCCTACCTGGTCGGACCGTGGGGGGACGCCATCCTCTCCTTCCTCAACCCTGACTACGTGCTGTCCGCGCCGGGGGAGGAGGCCGGCTTCCAGGACATGATGGAGGTGCTGGAGGGTCTGAAGCCCCGGCCCTGGGAGGTCCTGTTCAGCCCAGGCCCCGGCGGCATGGTGTCCTGGGTGGAGGGTAAGGGGCTGGAGGCAGACTCCCTGTGCGAGTTCCCCTCTCAGGGTGACCACTGTCTGCAGATACAGTACTCCCCGGAGAATGGGTTCTGGTTCCTGCAGCAGAACCGGGCCTGGGAAGACCTCAGCCCGAACAAGAACCGGGCCTGGGAAGACCTCAGCCCGAACAAGAACCGGGCCTGGGAAGACCTCAGCCCGAACAAGAACCGGGCCTGGGAAGACCTCAGCCCGAACAAGAACCGGGCCTGGGAAGACCTCAGCCCGAACAAGAACCGGGCCTGGGAAGACCTCAGCCCGAACAAGAACCGGGCCTGGGAAGACCTCAGCCCGAACTGGCCCCAGGACCTGCTCAAAGAGTACAACCAGGTGAGCCCAACACTGCACGTGTCTATAGGGGACATCATTCTAGATTTGACCCAGGACCTGCAAACAGCTGAAGAAACAATCACCGGTCTGCATGAGAAGCCCCACAAGGAGATGGCCGAAACGTGCCAGCTGGCTGCAGATGTTCTCAGCCATACTGAGAACTTAGGAGGTGACCAGGAGCTAAAACTAGGCCAGCAGCTGTCTATCCCATTAGACAGCCAGGAGCCTGCAGGATGTCCATTAAATAATGATGACCTTAGCCCAGATCAAGGCTACAGCAGTTTAGAAGATTGGAAATACTCAGATCTTGTTTGTACTTCAAACAAGGTGCAAGCTGGCATGCTAGAGGTCTGTGTGCCTGATGGGGATCAAGTGGCTTGCAATGTGCCAACAGAGCTACAGAACCTTAGTACAAATGGAATCATTGAGTCGTGTCAGCAGGATAGTGATGAGTCTGACTCAGACCTTGAAGAGGATGTACCAATGTCCCATCCAGTGTGTAACAATAAATATATTGGGTATATTTTGGGCACTGTAGTCAGCGATGAGGAAAGTGAGGACTTGAGTTCTTGCTCAGATGAGGAAAACTCAGCTGATGATGATGGGTTTGACAGTGAAGGGTCTGTGTCAGATACTGACAGTGGGGCTGAAGATACAGAAGGAGTAGAACTTTGGAATTCATTTTATACAGAAGATCCTTATAATCCTCAAAACTTCAGTGCAGTACAGCATACAGGTACACCTGCTGAAGAAATTTCACATGTAGCTCAGGAGCATGAGGATGTCCCATCAGATGAAGAGTCATGGTGTGATAGTGATGCTCTCTCCACTAGTGATAGTGAAGATGAATGCTGTGTAGATGAGGAGGAAAACCTTAAACTTTGGAACTATTTCAATAAGTCTGATGACCCATATAACCCTCTATGTTTTAAGGCATCAGTTCATTCAGCTGATGTTAAAAGACATCAAAGAGATGGAACCAGCAAAAATAAAAATTGTATTTCGGAAAGCATCCAAAACTGCAAATTATCTACTACTTGTTCCAAAGAAGAACTGCCACGGTTTAATAAGAAACTTATCCCGCCTGTGGAGAATAGTTGTGCCATTTTTTCAAAGAAAAAGGTATATACCCCTTTACATAAATTGTTGTGTAGCTGTACATTTGTGAATCCCATGCGTATAATCAATATGAGGTTTCATTTGCACATTTGGACTAATCTCAACCTTACAGGTTTTAGAATGGTAACTGACTTATGACTCATCTTGTGTATACTACAGTGATGGCTAACTTTTGATTCACCAGGTAGCTGGCTGAGCATCATTGGTGATATAGTTGCAATAGTGCCAAAGATTAACCATAACTCAATGCACACTGTAAGTTAACAGAATGTAGCCTTAAATATTTGCACGATGTTGCTTAAAGTCCTTTTAATGGTGAGTTTTTGTGTGTGTGTACACATATACACCCTAATTTGAATTATAAAACAAACTGAATGTGAGTTTGTTTCATGATTATAATTGCCAACATACCTTCAGTGGACTGTTGTGGTTATGGTGCTTGGTCCTTTAATCATGGAATGTAAAGTCTAATACAAGCTTAGCTGATTTATCAAAGTATGCTAAGAAGTGGTAAACAAAATAGACGAGGGTTCACCACTGGAATGGGCCTGCTGATTGCCCCACTTTACATACTGTTGGGCTTTTAATTTAATAATTTAAAAAAGAAAATTTGAGAAATTTCTCCCTAAGTATCTATTACTTTCATGAAATACTGAGCACTGCAGTTGCCTTTGTTCATGGCCAGTTTTGCAACACTTGTTTTTTTTTTTTTTTTTTTTTTTACTGAACCTTTTTTACTCATTTTGTGACCTTTAGGTTTGCAGTACCCAGTTATTACATTTAGAGGTGTTTCACTACAACAAAGATTTTCTGCATCTTAAAGGGACATGCATCTCTTTGAGACAACTGTCTCAAAAAGGAGGGGGGGGGGTGTATGAAAATAAACTTCTAGTTTACTCGTGCGCAATAGCACATTCTGACAATGTTTATAGTAGGTTTATAAAACTTTTATATACTTTTCAAAAATTCTTGTTTGGTTTGTACATTTGAAGTTTTTGCTGACTAAAATAAACTGTCAAATGATGTATGTCCCTTTTGAAGCTCCGAGAAAATTTGAAATGAGTAAATTCTGGAACATGACTCTAGTCGAGTTAGACTAACTTTTGAAATTGAGGAATTTCTGCTATTTAACTTGCAAATGACACGTACCCTATTTCAAATGAATGGAAATTATTTGCTAGTGCTGCTCATGTAAGAAACTTCCATTTCTTCCTTCTAGCATTGCAGCTTACAGTCGCTTGCATTGTACCGGCATTTGTCAGATTCTAGAAAAACTGCATTGTTCGTGTTTTAGTGTCATTGAACCTCTGGCAACCCATTGAAAGACATTGTAAACTAGGAGATAGTTCAAACTAATAATGTTCAACAAGATCTGTAATGGAGGAAATATAACTTATCTTTGTAAAGCGGACTTATTTCTTGTAAACTTTGCCCTTTGTTAATGAGTTTTAGGACTCAGTCAAGTTCTCTAGAAAATTTATAAATGTTTTTATAGATGCATGGAATGACATAATATTGCAATATTTCCATGTATTAAAGGATCTAACTAGGTCACCACCCGCCGTCAAAATAATTTCTTTCCAACGCTTCACTAATGTTGTGGCTGCTGGCTCAATCTTGATCATCTCACCCAATCCAATGCTTTCTTATAGAAAAGCATTTGGAGGCTATTGTGCATGTATGGCACAATGCTGTCTCTATATTGGGGACGTTCAGTGTCTCCATACAGGAAGTGTAGACACTAAACGCCAGTACTGCACACTGTGCAGCACTGACACCGGAATAACCCCCAATTGCCGTCTGACTGCTGCTAGAGGTGCTACTAGGCAGTAATATAAACACTGCCTTTTCTCTAAAAAGGCAGTGTTTACATTAAAGGGCCATTGAAGTCACCAAAACAACCAAAGCTTCATGTAGTTGTTCTGGTGTCTATAGTCGGTCCTTGCATGCATTTTATGAAAAGTCAGTGTTTACATTGATGCCTTTTGGACACCTCTAGCTAGTGGCAGTTGCTCAGAGGGCCACTAAAGGTGCTTCCTAGGTCAGTGCTGCACAGTGCGTAATCCCTGTAAATATGCATTGATTAAATTTCCTATGGGAAAGCAGTTTATTGGCTGAAATAGTTGATTCTGATGATAGCCACAGAGGTGGGTGGGGAGGCAGAGCCAGCACCAGGAGACCTGCACGGCACTGGAATAAAGGTGGGTTTTCACCCTTTTTAAGGGGGATGGGAGTTACCGAATGTGTTTTAACACCATAGGGTCAGGAATACACATTTTGTATTCCACACCCTGTATGGTTTCTTTAGAAAGCTAGCAGGGGGACAGTCTATAGACACCAGAAGCTGTAGTGAGTCTGCTGACTCTAGTGTCGCTTTAATTCGATTTTATTTTTTATTATTTCTAATGGTTTATTACGGTTGTGGGACCTGGCCATATGTTGGTTTTGTAACACCTTATCTGACAGCATTCCTTAATCTGTAATACCTTGGTACTTGTTTTGATGTAAAGGTCATTTTCAATTGATTTTATTTTGGAGATTTTACAGAACAAGTGCAGCTGTCAGTAAGATGACCTTTTCAACTGTAACATGCATATTCTTGCAGGAATATTTTCTTTTTAAAATCACACCAATTCATATTTGTACATTTCCATTACACTAGATCAGTCTCGCACTAGCTAATAAAGCTATAGTGCTTCCTTGGTCTTTGAGAGCCCATTTGTGATTTGTTAAAAGGATACTAATATGCACCAAAACCACTGCAACTCAATTAAGTGGCTTGGATGCCATTTAAATCACTGAAGTTGAAATGGTGCTTAGAGTAACTTTTAATATGAATGCCATCAAAAAGACAGGGTGGTGTGGTAATAGAAATGCATCAGTCACAGCTGACTTCAGCCCTCATAATAGCTTCATGTCTGATTTACTTAGTTCTGTCTTCCATGCAGGGTTTAAACCGGTTTCAAATGATCTCTCATCACTATTTTCTTTCTCTATATGCATAGGATAGGGTCTAGATTAGAACAAGAATTGAAAGGGGCTCAGATGGAGGAACCCATTTGCAGGATAAAGTGATGTGGATTTCTACAGTCAATTTTATTTTTTCACACCTGACAAATACTTAAGTGACAGTTTATCTTTACTTCAAATATCAATAAAAAAAGACAAAATATCTTGACTATTATCAAGTAGTAGGGATCGACCGATATTGATTTTATACAGCCGATAATCTGTGAACTTTCAGGCCGATAGTCGATAACTTACCGATATTCTGTACATTTAAAAAAGAAACAATTTCTACACAAATCTACTGTTAACTGAACATATTTATTTAGTGGTAAATGCACAAAATATACATGCCAGTCAGATGTTTCTTTGTTTTTTTTTTCAAGAATATTTAATGTTCCTCTCCCTTCCCTGTCGCTTAGTGTACCTCTACCCCTCCCATCAATGCCACAAAGAGAGATTATTTAAATCCTAGTTTATCACATGCTTCATTGTAGAAATAGGTTTTGTTCAATTTTCTGGTTTTGTCATTTATTGCTTTAAAGAGTTACTCCAAGCATCATAACTACTACATCCTGCTCTAGTGGTTATGCCACGATTACCATGGCCCAGTTCCCCGATAATGGGGCAAAACATTTAACAAACTTGCACTCATACTCCTTGGTGGTCTGCAGAGCTGTAAAAAGCCAGATGCAGTCACCATTCATTGGCTGAGAGCATCAGCTGACCACTCCTAGCCAACAACGGACATTCTGTGCAAGAAAGTTGCCATAAATGGTCATTTCTGGGCTGGCTGGCATCTCAATGATTCGGCCGGAGGTGTAGTTACACCTCTGGCAGCAGAAGTAGTTAAACTTCATATGTAGCGTTGCTGTTCATACAGGACTTACAGGTACCAGGACCACTTCAAATCACTGTAGGGGTCTTGGTGCTTGGAATAATCCTTGAACACCGTAACGGCTTGCAGCAGCTGGAGGTCCGGTGGACTTACCTCCGCCACAATCCTCCCCCGGCAAATGAGGCCCCCGGGGGCCATGTGATCGCTCTCAAAGAGCGATCACATGGCCCCCTATAGCTGGCTGTGGATCTGCCAGCAGGGGGACTGTCTGAAATGTCAGACAGGCCCCCTGCTCGTCGGTAGTGTAAAAAAAAAAAAAAATTAAACCTGTTTTGAATTAAATTAGAAATGTATATGTCCCGCATTAAATGTATATGTCCCACTTTTGGTGTTTCTTGTTTTTTTTTTTTTTTTTTCCTATTTGAAGATGTGGAATAACGCTTAAATCATTTGAGTGACATGTTGACAAGCAAGACTGTATTAATTCTAAAATCTCTTAAATGTTCTATAAAGGGCAATTTTTTTGCATTTTATGACTTTGCTTATGACAAAAAATACACTTGCATTCCAAATGGTGAATTAATGTATTCTTGGAGGAATTGATTCAGTTGTCATGAACCTATTATTGTAACTTTAGAAGTCATAGCGTAGCATCACTGATAAAGTCTCGAGAGATGAGCTACAGACTGATGCAAAGGACTGAAACAGAAAACCCACGGCGGGACCAAGCTGATGTAACGTTAAGACAGACCGAGAATTCTACAGGGATGCGGTGTAGCAAGCACCACTCATCTCAGGGAAAATACAATAGAAGGATAATTTATACAGGAAATTCTACACCAAAACTAGGTCATGTGGGAGAGATTTTATTTCAGGTACCTCAGAGCACTAAAGGGAATCTTTATCAGAGGGGATGGGTTGTGAGGAGGAGAGTGATTTCGATTGTGCTTGTAGTAAAAGAACGTGGATAGAGGAATGTATCTCAGCAGAATGTTTCATGTATTGCATAAGTTTTGTTTTTTTAATATATATATATATATATTAGGGATCGACCGATTATCGGTTTTACCGATATAATCGGCCGATATTCGGTATTTTCAGCAATATCGGTATCGGCCAATAGGGATACCGATATTGCCGATAATACCTCCCAGGACCGCCAGGCTCATTACAAGCCCGGCGGTCCTGGTGGGGGCGGGCAGCAAGCGTTTACTCACCTCCCAGCAGCTCCTCCAGCTCCCCAGTGTAAATCTCGCGAGACCCGCGGCCAGCTCTCACGGCTGCGGGTCTCGCGAGATTTACACATGGGAGCTGGAGGAGCTGCTGGGAGGTGAGTAAACGCTTGCTGCCCCTCCTCCCACAGCTAAGCCAATGCCACTGGACCACCAGGGATTAACATATCCCCCCTCCCTGGCAAGGCAACAAGCAGGGAGGGGGACAACAAAAAACTAATAATAATAATTAAATATATATATAAAAAAAAAAATTAATATAAAAATAAAAAAAATAATTTAATAAAAAATGCCCCCTCACACATACACTCTTATTATACACATGCACTACACAAACACACTGTGTATATAATTCAGTGTGTTTGTATAGTGTGTGTATAATAATGTAGTGTGTTTGTATAGTGTGTGTGTGTGTATAATAATGTAGTGTGTTTGTATAGTGTGTGTTTATAATAATGCAGTGTGTGTTTGTATAGTGTGTGTGTATAATGCACACTACACAAACACACTGCATTATAAACACACACACACACACACACTATACAAACACACTGCATTAGATACACACACACACTATACAAACACACTGCATTAGATACACACACACACTATACAAACACACACTGCATTATATACACACACACTATACAAACACACACTGCATTATATACACACACTACAAACACACTGCATTATATACACACATTATACAAACATACTGCATTATACACACACTATACAAACACTGCATTATATAAACACTGCATTATATACACAGTGTGCTTGTGTAGTGTGTTTATATAATTCAGTGTCTTTGTGTAGTTTGTTTATATAATTCAGTGTGTGTTTGTGTAGTGTGTTTATATATAATGCACACTACACACACACTCTGCATTATATACATACACTATACAAACACACACACTCTGCATTATATAAACACACTACATTCACTTTACACACACTACACAAATACACACACTCTGCATTCCTTATATACACACACTACACAAACACGCACACTTTGCATTTAGTATATACAGCATTCACTTTACACACACACTGCATTCACTTTACGCACACTACCTACACACTACACAAACACTCTGCTTTCATTATATACACACTAGACAAATACACAATACACACTGCATCCACTACACACACTAGACAAACACACACTGCATCCACTACACAAACACACACTGCATCCACTACACACACACACTGCATCCACTACACACACACACACTGCATCCACTACACACACACACACTGCATCCACTACACACACACACTACATCCACTACACACACACTACACAAACATACACAGCTCCCCTGTCTAAGCACACTGCATCCACTACACGTGGCATGTATATTTTGTGCATTTACCTTTAGAAATAGTTTTTATTTTCCAAAATGGTAAATGTACAGAATATCGGCAAATTATATCGGCTATCGGCCTAAAAGTTCACAGAATATCGGTATCGGTATCGGCTCTAAAAAATCAATATCGGTCGATCCCTAATATATATATATATATACATTTAAAGGACCACTATAGGCACCCAGACCACTTCAGCTCAATGAAGTGGTCTAGGTGCCAGGTCCCTCTAGTTTTAACCCTGCAGCTCAAAACATAGCAGTTTCAGAGAAACTATGTTTACAATAGTGTTAATCCAGCCTCTAGTGGCTGTCTCACTGACAGCCGCTAGACGCGATTCTCACTGTGAAAATCACAGTAAGAAGACGCTGACGTCCATAGGAAAGCATTGAATAATGAATGGTTTGAATGCGCATTCAGCGCTGATGTTGGCAGGAGGAGGATAGTTCCCCAATGCCGAGGGAGCCCGGCGCTGGAGAAAGGTAAGTGGCTGAAGTGGGGCGTGAGGGTGGGGAGGACCTAAGGACTACAAGTTTGTTTTCCTGGCACTATAGAGGTCCTTTAATAAAAATTCAATGGTCATAAGTGTCAGTCAATATAAATAGCCGTACAAATGCAATTTTCCTTATTATAAACAGTGTTTCCAATTGTTGGACTGCAGCTATGCATTGTTTCATGTTAAAGGTTTTTATATATGCTTGGCTGTTCAAGATTTGCAGAGTCATAATTATCTGGGCCTATCTGTTACAGCTCACTCCTTGAGCCTGAGAAAAGTTCAGCGTATCGCTTGCTCCTTAAGGGTTAAAGGCAGCAACTTATTCAAAAGCATGATTCTTAGTCAGCATTAGTTTGCAAAAGAGAGATATATCTTGCTTAGTAAGCTGTAGGATGATACTGCAGTTTTCGAGCTATGGTGTTATCTTTTCTTAATGTATGGGTTCTGAAAAAAGGACATTGGCGGCCTCCCTTTTCTACAGACTTAATAATTGTAAAGCTTGCAAATAGAAATAGGGTATTACATGGTCAAGTAATGTGAAACTAATTATCTATTCTCAATTTATTAACAGTAAATTTAGACTTGTATGATATGTAAAAAAACTGGATATTTTTTAATGTTCTGATTAGGAATTTTTAAGATGGTTAACCTTTTAAGAATTCCACATAATTCAGTGAAAACATTTTGACATTGTTTTGTAGATCAATGAATGTTGAGTGTGATGTTGCATGGGAAGAACTTCTGTAATGTTGCTGCTATTCCTGTTTCTTACCACCTATTTTGGTTTTATAGGTGACCTTCCATGATGAAGTCACTGTGTACAATGTATGTAATGAAGAGGATCGGAAAGGTCCCTGGGAGGAGTATGCAAGGGATCGCTGCCGATTCCAACGTCGGATACATGAAACGGAAGTTGCAATTGGACATTGCTTGACCACTGATCACAGACAAAGGATTTGGGACTGTATGAGAGAGAGGTGGGACAGCTAGCACCCCCTAATCATCACACTAGGTGCAGAAGTTTTTTTTTGTTGTTTTTTTCTTCCAATTTTCTTTTTTAATTTTTTCCCTTTTCAAGTCTATTTGACTGCTCTCTCAAAATTTGGTGAACAGGAGGGAGAAAACCCATTTCTCAATTGTGCTAGAGGTCGTTTATTCTTTCTTCTAAAAGAAGCACCTTAATGAAATTTTTACGTTAAAAACATGGACTTTTCAATAATTTCTTCTAATTTATTTTCTTTTGCAGTGGACTGTCTAAGTATTCACTTTCCTTCTCTAAATTGGTAGACTTTAAAACCTGCATTATTATTTTTTTTTATTTTTAAATTGCCAGTAGAAGTCAGCTTTCTCAAATTATAAAAGCATGAACACTTTTTTTTTTAAACCTACAAACCATAGTGGCTGCAGCTTTTTTTTTTATTTTTATAAAGTACTTCTCAGTTACTACCCACATATGGCAAACTTCATTTATAGGACTTAACCTTAGAAATAATATATTTTTGTTTTTACCAGAAAAACACATTAAGTGTAATCAGAAATGCCCTTTAAATGCCACTTTAAAAAATATATATTTATATATTTTTAAACTGTAAAACCCATCATTTCCCACTTCTCAATTCTGATTTTGTACTAATAAATTGAATTTGTAAATTTATTAAACTCGTCAATCTAGTATCCCTTTTTTCCCCAGACACTGTCAAAAATAAAAATAATCTATACTGTGGGAATTAACGTTTCTGTTGCTTGGTTTTATTGCCGACAATACAATTTATTTGTGATTCAATTTACCCTCCTTTTTTGGACTAGGTAACATTGTCAGTGTTATTTTGTATTCCATCCTAGCTATGAAGTTAAACATTGGAGTGCACCCACAAAACAGTAGCTGTGTGTTAAAATGTACAAAGATAAACCCATTTCTCTATTTCAAACACAAATTCATTTTACTGCAGAAGGAACAGTTTGTTACAACAAACTCCGTACTATGCTAGAATCAAAACTGCTCTTCTAGAAAGCACAATATTTTGGCCTGCCACTTTAGATCTAAAAGGGCACGGTTTTGAAAAAAAATGTCAGACTTTCTTATTTGAATGCACGAAGCATACAAAATAAAAATGTTATCTTTCAACAAACCTCTGTAGTTGTGGTTTGAAAATGGCTGTCTGCAATTTATTGAATACATAGTTAATCACCCAGACACTGTACCACTCCTCACTCACCATGGCTGCTATCTGTTAATACATTGGTTACATACATGTAGTATTAATACATATGGTTTGCCCTTGCTGCCTACTTTCTACAGTCTTCAACTTATGTCCCCCAGCAGCTTATACCACATTACTCCTAGTGGCTCAGGCCGTACTCTGAGGCAGAGACCATATGAGGGAACACACTGTGAAAAGGAAACATGGCTAGAAAGGCAGGGTTATCCTGCCGAAAGCTGCAACATTTATTTATCAAAACTAAACTTAATAATGACCAAAAATACCGCATATGAGGTCAAAATCAAATGAGCACAAGTTGTGTTGTTGCCAATTATGTCCCTTAACATAAAAATTTTGTGTTTTTTTTTATTCTTTCTTGCATACAGAAGTATGCAGGTCCAGTATAATTCGTGCTCTACAAATGTCCATCTGCATATAAGTATTATTACCGGATTCATTTTGGAAGGCTAATCTGTTTCAAAGACCATAGTTTGAATGATCCGTGTTTCAACCCAATAGTTCTTCGTAGAGAAAGTACAGTTTACAAAAAATCAATGCAAATGTTCAAATATTATGGGTTTTTTTATTTTTAAAGGGTGAGATATAAAAATTGAGACATCACATCCTATTGGGGATCGACAGATTATCGGTTTTACCGATATTCGGTATTTTCGGCAATATCGGTATCGGCCAATAGAGATACCGATATTGCCGATAATACCTCCTAGGACCGCCAGGCTCATTTTGTCATGCTTAAGATTTTTAGACATGCTTGAGGTACCCAAAAGGCATTACTCAGGCTTAGCATCACGTATTACAATTGGTTAGTAGATAAAACGTGCACTTTTTATAATATTAGATACTGATGAAAATAACTACTATGCAAGCAAACAATGGTTAACCCCTTAAGGACACATGACGTGTGACATGTCATGATTCCCTTTTATTCCAGAAGTTTGGTCCTTAAGGGGTTAAAGGGACTCTCCAGTGCCAGGATAACCGATTTTCCTGGCACTGCAGGTCCCCTCCCCAATCCCCGGTTGCTGAAGGGGTGAAAATCCCTTCAGTCACTTACCTGAGACCCCTGCCCATGTCCCTCAGTGGTGGTTTCGGGTCGCCGCCGCTCCTCCCAGTCATTACGTCGGCCGGTGGGCGGAGACCTAATGCGCCGCGCATGTGCATTAGAGATCTCCATAGGAAAGCATTGACGCTCTAGCACAGGTTTTCTGTTCTATGGACAATGAAGTGCCCTCTAGTGGCTGTCTAGCAGACAGCCACTAGAAGTGGAGTTAACCCTGCAAAGTAATTATTGCAGTTTATAAAAAAAACTGCAATAATTACACTTGCAGGGTTAAGGGTAGTGGGAGTTGGCACCCAGACCACTCCACTGGGCAGAAGTGGTCTGGGTGACTGGAGTGTCCCTTTAAATTGATGAGTATAAGACAGAGCCTGTGCACTTGAGAGTATGTTTAGCTATGTGAATTGGCTCGATGGTTAGACATTTAGTTTAACATATAGCAGGTATTGGAAGGTGACCTCGGATCCTAAACAAGCTAGCATTCATATGTACTGCACAAGGTTAAGATGGAGCATAGTTAATAGCAAATCACTGTATTAGTAGGGAGGTAAGTAGAGCTAGAGATGAGGGCATAACACGGAATGTCAAAGCTAGCTGATTTTGAGGGGGCGGGGCCTGACTACCGAGTGAGCAGGACGCATGTTGAAGTAGCTCCTCGGCAAATACAGAGAAATTGGCCCAAAACTTGATACCTGCTATAAAGTACTGGCTGAACCCGATCCCTGAAGACACTGGAGTGACCGGGCACCAATTTTTACCACCCTGCTAAGAGCTTTATGGGCCCCGACAGTTATTGCAGCCTGCTGACCACACTGAGGCGGAGGGCGCGGCCGATCTCCCGCCTCACCTACAAATCGACGCCGGTCTTGGCCACGCTTCCCCCCCCTATGGGCCGGTGGGGTTATCCCAGCCCCCACAAAGCAACAGGACATGAACAAGTGCAAAATAGCACCAAGCGACTGAACCCACAAACCGGCATGCTATCTGCAAAGGTGGCCGCTGCACGAAACCCAGACCCATGGGCATTTGATTGCTTTTGGACGCAATTCTGGGAGAAACTCGCCGAACAGCCGCAAGGACTGGCAATCGTAGACCCAGTACAAAAGCTGGCGGCGACAAAAGCACCACAACCTGCACCACTTAGTGGCGCCGAGAGGCTGATCATAATAAATGGATGGAGGAAGGCACGGAACATACCAAACCGTCCCACTACCAGAGCTCACTCGCCTGGAACCCGGTCCGCGCAGGTGGGACCGCCCTCGCACAGCTCTCAGCCTCGGATACCGGGCACCCCAAGGAGACACCGGCTGCCAGCTCTCACACTCAGCAATCCAGCCCAGACCACCCACAGCACTCATGCATGAGAGACACAGTCAGCCCATGTGTATCACAGGAGGGGACAAAGCAAACCACAATGGCACCTACCAAGAGGCACACATACAGGTCCAAGGCAGAGCGGTCAACAACAGCGGGTAAGAGGACCCGGACTGCCTGCTGGTCAGCTCCGGTGATGACGCCGGCACAGACGACCCCTGAATCCTGCTACACATGGCGGACTCCTGTAAATAAGCATACACCCATGGACATAGACTTTTGCTTCTGCTTGTTAATATTAGCCCTAGCACTGACTGCAACCATGCTCAGCCAGGCATACTGCCTAAGAGAGGGCAACATGATTCACATAATGTACTAGACATGGAGCATGCTTTAGTAAGCCACACCAGTACATATTAGGACACAGGCACCCACGTCAAGCAGCGAACGTGACACCACGCTTATCCCTAATATAAAGGCGCATAGAATGTCAAACTTGATGCAAATCCATAGTCTGTCAATGTGTTTCATGCCGTCACACTTCTACTAGTTCACTCACACAGAGCATAGGGCACCCAAGTCAGTAAAGACAACCTGATTAAGCTATAGAGACTCTCCTACCTACTGACGTCTAGCATTATGTAAAGATCACTTGTTTGTCATCATAATATGATAGATGTGCAACTGTTATTACTACTATACGACAGTAATCTATAGCAATGTAGTAACCCACTAGTTATGTTCTGCACGTAGTTGTCTAGTTTGTTGGTTTTAAAAACGTACATACACTCACGCCAATACTAAGCATGTATACGTATATATGAACGCAACTATGGCACATGGAAAAGCCTGTACCTAAAAATGTGCACATATCGCTGCCACTGTTTAACACGTTGATATGCACATGTACGCTGTTGTGGCGTTCGTCAATATTTCTGTACCCACCTGCGCAACAAAAAAAAGAATAAAAAAAAAAAGCGAAACATAAACCCAGTAAAAAAAAAAAACTAGCTGGTTTTGGGGGTGCATGGGTGTTTGATGGGTCGCTCCATGTGCGGCTGCTAACTTCACCCAATGCCCAAACTTGGAGGTGTATAGGGATTTGCGGTGGAGACATCTAGGGTAACGTGGGGATAGTTGCCCTCCACCCGCAGGCCGTCATGAAGGCATGCATCCCATAACCACAGACTCAGATACTTTCAATTGAGGCCAAGTCTCTCCCTATTGGGATCCAGCCGAAGCTCCTGTTTTTCTGTTGACACCTGCGGCGGTGGTCCTTCAGCCTCCGTGGTTGATGCTCCAGGTTGATGCTTAGCCCTGCGGGCCTTCAGCGTAGGAAGGTGTATGGTGGGTAAGTTGCACCTCGAGGGGACCAACTCTGCTCCCGCCTTGCTCCGCTTCTCCCGGTCTTGGGTTGATTATTCTGCAAGTCGTGCAGCCAATTGTGCCTAGAAATATGTGAAGTGCTCATCTATGCGCTGTATCATGCGATCGATAGGGCATTGTTGGGCCACCGCATGCTGATTCTGTGTAGGGATGCGCTTCCACCATTTTGGATCTGCAGTCACTTGCCGTGTTGAGCTGCTGTATTCAGCTTGTGGAGACTGGCCGCGTTTCCTCAGCTCTGCTTCTTACAGGCCGCAATTTACTGCCGCGGTTCCTGGTGGTTTTGAGCTTCGCTTCTGGTAGCTACTGATGTGTTAGGGTGTCTCCCTTCTGGAGAGCACCACAGTTAAGTTTGTGGCTTAGTGGCTTGAGAGATTGCTACAAAATTTAGCAGGAGCTCGTGTTTGGCATGTCTTGTCTGCTTGCAGGTTAGGCTCCCTTAAGGCATATTTTTATACTTGTAGTTGCTCTATTTTGTAGTGCAGTTATAGAGTTTATGAAAATTCCTTATATAACATATTATTTGAACATTGATAAATGAAGTCAAGGTTACATTCTAGAAACTTGTACCATCCTTAAATGGCATTTAGCTTTTAGTGAGCAGGCACTTTAAGCATACTAGAAAGCATTTTTCATGCATATATTAAATCATTCACCACACTTTCTAGAACCAGCTAGTTAAGCACAGCCTTTCTATTGAGATCACCTTTGTGGCGAGTCTGCTGTCCTTTTAGTGCTTTGTCAGTCTTGTCTGCATGTTGATTCGTACAGCTCTTTCCATTCAGTGTTGCCATGGGTCCTTTTATAATGCTCAATTGAATTAGCACTTGGATGATTAAGACCGATACAATATATACATACTCCTTTCCAAAAGAACAAAGAAACTTGATGATGCATAAGGGATGACCTTGCTCTTGCAACTGCTAATTTAGTAGATGTAATATTCCACAGTAGACTTTTTTCCTTTCTATATGGCTGCCTACTGGTTAGGAGCGATTGGATTATTTATTTAAAAAAACATTAAATGTACAAGTGCATATTTTCCTATTCATGAAATGGCGTAACTATAGGTTAGAAATACAAAATTGTATTCTTAGCCCATAGTGCCTCTCCCCCCAGCGCAGAAAGGGTTAAAAACCCACTTGTCACTTCCTGAATCCAGCAATGATGTTCCTCTGCTCTGGGTCAGGCTTTGCCCTCGCTTTCCCCCTGCATTTGGGACCTTATCCGCAGGTGCTGCAATCGTATGGGGTGGGGGGAGAGGCTACATTTCACAAATTCAGAAACATTTGGACCAGATATATTAACCCATGAATGACATGCAAATTCACAGTGTTATTTCTGGCAGTCTTTGCTAGAATGGATGGATTTGAGCTATAGCTTAATTCGTTAGGAAGGCTTAGCATGTTTTGCACTAGCTAATGATACTAATCACTCCAAATCGTCTTTGGATGCTTGCTTGATTACCAATATGTAACTTGATAACCAGACTTTGGAACATACCATTTAGTACAGTGCGCATTAGTAGTTAACTACTCTTATTAAATGTTTGTTTTTCATATCACTAAACTAATTAAATAAGTACATTGCAACTCAGAACCATAAAGCCGTATTATGAGGATTACATATTTGCAGGATGCAAGTGGTTGAGAAAAACCTTTTATTACCACCCATACTGCATATATTTTGGCCAACATTTGGACCTCTGTACTGTCTAAGCCCTGCTATCGTTTTCACTTTGTATTTTTATTGTATTGTATGAATATCAGGAGTATTTGTGCTGTAGACTACAGATCATTTAGATAATATTCAAACTCATTCATTTTTTAAATATTGCAGCCTCATCCTACAATTGATACATTTTTTCCCCCCCTCATCAATCTACACTCAACACACTATAACAAACCCATGACAAAGCAAAAAACAGACTGACTTATCATATTGACATAAGTATGCAGATTCTGAACTCGGAAGTACGTTAAGCAGCAATTACAGCCTCCAGTCTTTTTGGTATAGGGCGAAATGCTTTGCACACTTGGATTTGGGTAATTTTTGCAGACCCTCTTAAGGTCTGTCAGATTGAGTCTTTCGAGAGCTGTTCAAATCTGGTTGTACCACTCAAGAACATTGACAGAGTTGTCATTAAGGCACTTTTGCGTTGTCTTGGCTATGTGCTTAGCAACAATGTCCTTTTGGAAGGTAAACCTTCGGCCCGATCTGAAGTCCTCAGCATTTTGACTTAGGTTTTGATTAACCCCTTAAGGACACATAACATGTGTGACATGTCATGATTCCCTTTTCTTCCAGATGTTTGGTCCTTAAGTGGTTAAAGGACCACTATAGGCACCCAGACCACTTCAGCTCATTGAAGGTGGTCTGGGTGCCAAGTCTCTCTGGTTTTAACCCTGCAGCTTAAAAACATAGCCGTTTCACAGAAACTGTTTTCATTGAGGCCTTTAGTGGCTGTCTCCCTGACAGCCACTAAAAGTGCTTCTGCGATTTTGTGTGAAAATCACACTGAGATGACGCTGACGTCCAAGGGAAAGCATTGAGTAATACTTTCCTTTGGGCCGTTTGAATGAGTGTGTGGCGCTGGCCGCGCATTCGGAGCCGACTTCGGCAGGGCGAGGAGAGGTCACCAGCACAGAGGGAGCCCAGTGCTGGATTAAGGTAAGTGGCTGAATGGGTGGAGGCCACGTGGGAGGGGTGAGCTAATAACCCTATAGTGCCAGGAAAACAAGTTTGTGTCTGTAGTTCTCCTTTAAGGATATCGCTGTATTTTGCAGTGTTCAGCTTTCTCTCAACTATGACCATTCTCCCAGTTTTTGCTGCTGAACACCCCCCCAAAAGCATGATGCTGCCACCATCATGCTTCATTCACCCTTGGCATGGTGCCTGTTTTTCTCCAGACACTTTAAATTGAAGCCAAACTGCATAATCTTGATTCAATCAGACCTGATCATCTTTTCTCACAGTTTAAGTCCTTTTAGGTGCTTTTTTTGGAAATTCACAACTGGCTTCACCTCACTTATAGTGACAGTACCTGTGGGATGTTTTTATCCATGCTGGACGACTACCCCTAAAAAGAAACTTTAAATGGGGGGGGCGGTACCTGACAACTGAACGAGGAAGACATGGTGCTGGAGCGCTCCGCTGAAAATGTAAATTTAAGCCATTTATAACGAAACCTTGGCCAATTTAAGCCTGTAATCCGGCTATACCCGATGTGAAGCTGCAGCCCATCGAGTGATCCCATTGGGTATGCAATAAATCCCAGTATTGAGAAGACTTACCTATAAAGCCTACTGGTGGGCTCTGAGCATGGGAGACGACCGATCCTCTGCTCACACCATCGCGTGTTTCACCCAGTGCCCTGTCTCCAACACCCCCCCAGGGCCAGCAGGGTATATCCCAGTCCACACTGACGTTCACTGTGCTACTTCTGCTGCACTTACCTTGTGCTCAGATCGGTACTCCTCATGTCAAGCAAGATGGCAGATGCTCCTCATGCTGATGTACAGGGCCTGAGCCCATCCCAACAGCCTCACAGTGGATCGATGGAATACAGCTTGCGATGCTTAGACAAGGTATTCCAGGTCTTTTGGCTTAAGCTACGTGAGCACATGAGACTCCCTGACTAAACCGTGAGGAATACAGACATACCATACCGGAGAAGACTGTATCCCCTCAAGGCACAAGTCGGCAAGCATCTACTCATTCTGATTCCTGCCTTCCCTGGCAGAGAGCCTCAGAAGGCACTGCTTCTATGCACCAATAACACAGGCCAAAGATCTGCCGCCGACAGCATTATTCTCCATTATTCTTCCTGCAACCCCAAGCGGGGGAAAGACTTGGCTCCTGTAAGTCTGTCTGTGGACTGCAGAAGCTGGCTCTCATACAGGCCTGGAGCTGCAGAGGGTCCCTGATCAGGCACTCATAAGGGGACATCTGAGTTCATTTACCTAAAGTACCCTATTCTTGCCACTTGAGGGTATAGGCAGACATATTTTTTTATATTTTCCTTTCCTCGTTTAGCCTCTTGTACGGCGCAGCAACCTAACGTTGTCTAACACTTCAGTGGAAATCCTATAGGCAAATTCAGTTTCTGTAATGTCACTCTCAATGGGGAAGGTGCGGGTCCCAAGAACCCAATGGACAAACGGACAGCGGCGTCTTGTAGAAGGTTATTTCAAGGAGCAGGCTTTCAGTGTAAAGCTGGTGCCACAGTAGCGAGAGCCCAAAATGTATGGCTGCAATAGCTAGAATATTTTGGAAGGATCTGAGAAGTAATTGTCACTTGATTAGAATTTTTTTTTTTTAAATTCTTTATTTATAATTTTTGGTGCAAGATATTTTAGTTTCATAGACATGTGTGCACGTGAGTGCTCCAAAAAACAGTTTGATAGAATATCGTTTAAGGTTTGCACCAAATTTTGGGTCAAGCAATAACGTAGTCAGAAATAACATCAACATATGAAACTGTATATGAGGCGCTATCTAGATGTGTTCGTATGTTTTGTATACCCTCGTGAGTAGGGTGGAGCTGAGTGATTGGTGTCAGTACGTGCGGGTTATGGGTCTGCTGGTGTTGGCGCTCCGTGTGGGCGGTGGTGCGTTAGTGCGGTTATGGTGTGCCTGTGTTGCGCTTACACCGAGTTCGTAAGTCTAGCTCTTTATGTGGAGCTGAGTGAGGGAGTCTGTCGCAGGTGGTGCTTTAGCATTGATTGAGTACCCCTAACCAAGGGGGTAACGGGGGGGGGGGGGGGAGGTTGGATGTGAAGACGCCAAATGTGTGGGCACAGGTTGTGCTGAATCTTATGGTGCTAACCGTTTTGTGGCCCTCTGGTAGAAGGTTAAGCGGTCTTGGACCTGTGGTTGTGAAGCCTAAGTATACCTAAAGCGCTGGTAGTGAGTGTAAGTTAAAGAACCAGAACGAAAAAGCAAAAGACAATAAACAATATCAAACATTAATGTCCGAACAGGGAAGGTATGCCACTGTTGTGTTAGAGAGGCAGGTGGTGCCAATTCACACCGGTCATGGGACGGGGTGTTGTGATCCGCTGTGTCCCGGCTCAAACGGGTCGGTGTTCTCCGGGTCTTCGGCCGTTATTTGAGGTCTGTGTCGTGTAGCGTTCATGGAGCTAGTCAGTCCCAGGGTGTCCAGGAGGGGTGTTGCTCCTTCAACTGAGGTCAGGACATGAGTGCATCCTTTATGTGTTATCTCCAAAGTTCCGTTAGCGCCCCATCTGTAGGCGATATTCGCTGAACGTAGCTGTGTGGTGAGTGGTCCATAGGATTTGCGCCACACGAGAGTAGCTTTCGACAGGTCCTGGAAGAATGTCAATGATGAATTCTCAAATAGCAGTGGTGTCTTGCCTTTCAGCCCCGTCATTATGTGTTGTTTATCTTGTATAGAGACACATTTGAGGATAACATCTCTGGCTGGTGGAGATTTTATATGCGGGGCGCTGGGTAAGCGGTATACTCCATCGATTATGATTTTTTTTACGAGTGAGTGTGGTAACACAGTATTCAAGAGGCGCCTGACATAGTGCGGCAGCTCGTCGGCAGAGATCGCCATGGGTATGCCCCGGATTTTAATGTGGGAACGGCGTTGTCGGTCTTCCAAAGTCGACATTTTAATCGCCAGGTAGGTGTGTTGTTGCTGGAGTTGTCTGATGGTGTCTTCCATCTGGTTCATGTGAGTGTGAACCGACACCACTTCTTCCTCCGTGGCTCGCACCCTTTCTGCGACTGTGTGTAATTCAGTCTTGAGGATGGCTGAGTCGGCTGCCAGGAGTTTGTGGATCTCTGCTAGGAGAATTTTGAGGTCTCGTTTGGTGGTTGGAGCTGAGTCATCTGTGGACTCCAGTGGACGTGGCAGTGGCTCCTGTGAAGGCCCTGGGGAGTCAGGTCTGTGCAACATTGTGATGTGTGCACTTATCTGCTGTAGAGCCTGGGGGTGCTCCTGAGAGTCAGAGCCCAGGCGTTCACGGGTTTGCGGCCTTGCGGGTGTTGGTGCCTGGAGGGGCTCAGGGGAGGCAGGTTCAGGCTGTCTTATGCTGGGTGCCTTGTCCTGCTGTCTGTTCTGAGGGAGGCCAGTTGGATTGGGGCTCAGGTGGGCTGTGTTGGGTGCCCGGGCTAAGTCCGGCCTGTCTGGCATGGTAGCTGGCTTAGAGGTAGCAGGCCGTTGCAGCATGGCCCCTATATCCCTGTCCCCGGATGTACCTTGTGGCTTTTGGGACCGGCGCCCCATGGCTGGTGTGTGGGCAGGGATGGTGGGTATTTCCCACAGGTAGGTGGAATCCCCGAGTTCTGCCGGGTGTCCGCGTAGGATTTCCGCGAGGCCGGGGCTCGACGGCGTTTGGTAGGCCCCGTTTTTACGTCTCCTTTTCTGTAGTCGCTGCGGCTGGAAAAAAGGCATCGGGTGGTACCGTGAGTCGGCTTGTGCCCGTGCGGTAGGTGGCAAGGCTGGATGGGCGCTGGAAATCGTGATATCGGTAGGATTAGGCTGAGATAGTTGGGAGCTAATTGAAATGGCGTCCGTTCGGGTCTGGTAGGCTCCGCCCCCCGTCACTTGATTAGAAATTTAAAGCTAGCAAATACATTTTTTGTGATATGTTAGAGGAGGTTCTCAAGGCTTTGTCGTAAAGTTAGGAACACCTGTATCAGAAAAGCTATGAGTATGCTGGGCATTCTCATTTCCGCCATTCCAGCGGTGCAGTGCGCAAAAGCATGAATGAGGCTGCTGCAAAGGAAGATCCTGGAAAACTGGTAAAGAAAAATAGATCTGAAAACCAAATTCAGCCTCTCAAAGTCAGAAATCAACTAGATTGGTGAAGAAAGTCAGTTTCTGTTCCAAGGCTTCTCCTTTTGACATAGGGAATGGATTACTCTTATGACAGACTCCTCCCATGTTTAGATTGGGTGCTCACCTAAAAACCCTAATACGTCAAGGCTTTTGGTCCAAGGAGGAGGTGACCCAACCTTCCAATTACCAAGAGATGAAGGCAGTTTTCAATGCACTTTAAGAATTCAAACCGTGGATCACACACTTAAAGAATTAAGAACTAAGTCTCTCCGTTCTGGGCCAATAAAAGGTACGTAGAAAAAGAGGGAGTAGCGCCTTGATGTGTTTTTTTTTTTTTTTTTTTATGCAATTTTTCAAGGTACAAAATACAGGACTTACTCTTTACATTAAATACAATAAATACAATGGATATAACTTCACATAGTGCGTGAGGCCTAGGGTATAGTTAAGTTGTGGGACCTTCGCGTTTGTTGTACATTCCATTATCTTACATTTCCATCTTAAATAAAGGTTTAAGTGTACCAACTAATTTTCATCAATCACAACGGTTTCAGTTCTTTATTATACACGGAATTGCCTTGTAAGATGGGAGCAGTTTATAATCCTAGCATTGTCCGTCACAGTGCCTAGTCATGTCATGGTTTTTCTTGACTTTGGTTGCGGTTGTTGTTCATGTCTTTTACTGTCCGACGGTCTAGGGCACTCTGTGTTGCAGCAACATGAGCTGTTGGGTTTTTGGTTGTACCTTTTTTAACTTCGGATGAACATATTTTTTCCCTATGAACTCAGGGGGTGAGGGGGGGGGGATTGGATGGGTGGGGGGGGGGGGGACGACGAGGGGGAGATATAGTTTTTGTTCCCCGAGAATGCGTTGCCTAATTCTTTACGTTGTCTGTTAGGTTGTGGTGGGTTTGGTATCCTCTCTCTCTAGTGGGCTATCTTGCCCAATTCTTTGTGTTTTCATTCTGGGAGTTTCTATGTGTGTCCCACATTTTCCACGCTTCCACCCAAAATTTTTGTGGAGCTCTGTATGATCTCGTGGTGCATTCGTAGGATTTGATCGTGTCTAGCCGCAGTATGCTCGTTTCTATTGTTGGTGGATCTTTTTGCAGCCAGGCTTTAGCTATAGATGTGATTACCATTATGGTGATGTGAAAGATAAGATATTTTAGGGGTTTAGGTAGGTGTGGCGGAATGTGTTGCAGAAGAAAAATTTCTGGCGTTAGCGGTATGTCTATGTGTCCTATAGTTTGTATTAGTGATTGAGCATCTGCCCATATTTTTACTATGACCGGGCACGTCCACCGCATGTGCAGAACGTCTCCCGTATCGTGTCCGCATCTCCAACATGCCCCTGTGAGGTTTGGGTCTATGTGTTTCAGCTTAGTAGGTACCATGTGCCATCTGTAGAGCATTTTTTTTGACATTTCTATTTGGGATGTGCTGAGTGTTAGATGTTTATTAGCTGTGAAACTTTTCTGCCAAGTTTCTTCTGGTAATTGTTTCCCTATATCTTTCTCCCACCTTTTTATAAAGCTCATGTTCCGTATCTCTGTTGTGGGGGTATAACTGTTATAAATTTTGGAGATTATGCCCGGCGGTTTTGTAGTTGTTCCGCACATGTGTACCAGAGTTCGCATGTGCCCCTTTGTGGTATCTGTGAGTGTTGGCCCTCTATGTGTCTTAATCCAAGAGGTTATTTGTCTGTGCGCGAATGCTGCCGTGAGAGGGAGGTTATATTTCTTTTGTAAAATGCTGAAAGGGAGTTGTTCGTGTACGTGTGCCAGCCCCTGGCTGGCCCAACTGCTTATATTTAGCTGTGGTATCAGCATGTCAAAAGATCGGAGTAGCATTGTCGGCAGGACTTCTCTATGAAGATTGAGGACTTTTGTATATCTATCCCATTCTTTTAGTGTCAACACGGTCACGGGGAGCATGTTCTGAAATTTTCGTCTGTGTTGTTTATTTATCCCAGCTATCATAGTAATTTCATAACCCTCAGTGTATGTGGCCTCCAGTTGTACCCAGGAAGGTGGCGTGGCGTGTGAATGAAACGCAGCTATCAGGGGACTAATGATCGCTGCTCTATAATATAGATCTAGGTTTGGGAGACCCATGCCTCCTCTTTTTTGTGGTTAATGGAGTGTATTTGCTGCCACTCCAGGCCTTTTATATGTCCATACAAAGGAGTTAATTATGTTCTGCGCTTCTCTAATATATGTAGTTGGCAGTTGTATAGGTAGGGTTCGAAATAAGTACTGAAGCTTAGGGAGAATCATCATTTTTACCGCCGCCACTCTACCTGTCCAGGAGATATATTTGTTTTTCCAGCTTGTAAGTTGTTTTTTTTATTGTTTGGATAAGTGTGATATAGTTTGATTTAAATATTTTGTGTGTGTATTTTGTAAATTTGACTTCCAGGAACGTGAGATGATCCTGCCTCCACTCGAAGGCATTGGATTGTTGTAGTTTGTTGTCTATCTCCAGCGTTGAGTGTAAGCACATAGCTTGTGTTTTAGTAACATTTAATTTATAGAACGAGCAGGCGCTGTATTTTATTAGTATTGTGTTGAAAGAGGGGATAGATATTAGCGGTTTGGTCAGTGAAAACATTACATCATCCGCGAATGCTGTTATTTTATATTCTCTCCCACCCTTTATAATGCCTGTAATCGATTTTTCCTCTCTTATAGCTTGTAACAGCGGTTCTAAGGCTAAGATATATAATATCGGCGACAGTGGGCATCCTTGCCGCGTGCCGTTAGATATACCAAAGGGCTTTGACGCAAAACCGCTATTCGTTACACAGGCAGATGGCTTAGAGTATAATGCCGAGATTAAGTTTAGAAACTGCTGCGGGAAGTTAAATTTCCGCAAAGTTTCTCTTAGGAAGTTCCAGTGCAGCCTGTCAAACGCTTTCTCAGCGTCCAGTGACAGGAATACACTGGGTTCCTCCCGTAGTTGTTTAGAGTACATCAGGTCATATGGTTTTCTGGTACCATCTGCTCCCTGCCTGCCTTTTACAAAGCCCACTTGGTCCTGTTTGATTATCTCCGGTATCATGTTCGTTACTCGCGTGGCATATAGTTTGGCTAAAATTTTGGTATCCGTGTTCAACAAGGATATGGGCCGCAGGTTCTGTGGCTTAGTTGGTGGTTTGCCTGGTTTGGGCAGGGTTACTATATGTGCCATCAGCATGTCTTGCGGCATTGTTCCCGCAGCTATTATATGATTAAATGTGTTCACTAGATGTGGCCCTATAGTATGTCCAAATGCTTTATAATAGGAGTTGGTTAGACCGTCTGGGCCTGGTGATTTGCCGTGGGGTAACGCTTTTATTATGTGTAAGATTTCAGGCAAAGTTATAGGATTACTGAGTAGTTTTTGTTGGTCTAATGTTAGGCTCGGTTATTTTGGACAGAAAGTCGGTTGGTGCGTCTGTGGGTCCTCTTGTATATTATATAGTGAGTTATAAAAGTTAGCCATTTCAGCAAGAATTTCATGAGGTTCGTATATTTTCCCTCCAGTACTACTATGTAAATAGGAAATTTTTGACTGTGCTTGTTTTTGTCGCAACAAAGATGCTAGAGCTTTTCCAGCTTTATTGCCCTGTGTATAATTGCGCATTTTTAGTTTGTGGATCGTATAAGCTGTACTTTCTAAAAGTATCTCATTAATTTGTTTCGTGATTTCAGTTATTTCACTAACTTGTTCTGTTGTCGGTTTGAGATATTGGGTACTCTGTAGGTCTCGTAGTGTTTTCAATAAACCAATATATTTTTGGTCTCTCATCTTTTTAAGGTAAGACGCCCTGCTGATGAAAGTTCCTCTGACCACTGCTTTATGTGCTTGCCATGTGGTTAAGGGTGTAAGTTCAGGCAGAGTATTATTCCTAAAGTATTCAACAATCTCCTGGTTCAATTTTGCGTGGAAGTCTAAGTTGTACAGCAAGGAGTCATTTAATCTCCATGGCGTTTTACCCCTATGGTCGAATTTGGTCCGTATTGTGGCAGACACTGGGGCATGGTCAGACCACACTATGTCACCAATTTCAACACTAGTTATTCTTTAACAAAGAGAAATAGAATTTGGGGTGGAACAGCGCTACAGTACTGATCACAGAGGTGAAGGGAGCTGCACACCTGAGGGGAAGGGCAACCCTCAAAACCTTCAATAAATCTGGGAACAGGAAACAACAAAAATACAGGGTGCGCTAGGTGGATGGGAGGTAGTAAAAGGACAAGTCTAGTGCGAAAAATGCCAACTCACAATCAGTAGAGCTATGCCCAGCTCTAGGTAAAACAGCATACAGTGGTATTTGAAACTCCCCACATGTAGGATATAGCTGGACAATAGGTGATTCTTCAATACTTTGTACAACGACTCAAATGCGTGTCAGCATATAAAAAACATAAGGGAAAAGGACGGACCAATGGTACAATAACGTATGGCACCTGCAGCTACAGACAAACACTGAAGTCCTGAGAGTGCTAAAATACAATAATAAGAGCTATAACCAGCTCTGAGTAAAACAGCATACAGTGGTATTTAAACTCCCCACATGTAGGATATCCTTCTGGTGATGTATGGAGTGCAGGATTTATGAAAGACAAAAGCACAAAAAAGGGCCCATAGTGTTCTCAGTGAATAAAATAGTGCAAAAGGTAAAAACTAAACGTACTTACAATAAATAGAGCAGCCACACTGCTATATGAACCAGGCGTGAGTGGAATAATCCCCACCTAAGGATTTCTTTGTAGTACTGGATCTGGTAAGACGCACTAGTGCGTCTTACCAGATCCAGTACTACAAAGTGCGTCTTACCAGTACTACACTAGTGCGTCTTACCAGATCCAGTACTACAAAGAAATCCTTAGGTGGGGATTATTCCACTCACGCCTGGTTCATAGAGCAGTGTGGCTGCTCTATTTATTGTAAGTACGTTTAGTTTTTACCTTTTGCACTATTTTATTCACTGAGAACACTATGGGCCCTTTTTTGTGCTTTTGTCTTTCATAAATCCTGCACTCCATACATCACCAGAAGGATATCCTACATGTGGGGAGTTTAAATACCACTGTATGCTGTTTTACTCAGAGCTGGTTATAGCTCTTATTATTGTAAGTTAGCACTCTCAGGACTTCAGTGTTTGTCTGTAGCTGCAGGTGCCATACGTTATTGTAACATTGGTCCGTCCTTTTCCCTTATGTTTTTTATATGCTGACACGCATTTGAGTCGTTGTACAAAGTATTGAAGAATCACCTATTGTCCAGCTATATCCTACATGTGGGGAGTTTCAAATACCACTGTATGCTGTTTTACCTAGAGCTGGGCATAGCTCTACTGATTGTGAGTTGGCGTTTTTCTCTTCTGTGTTGTCCGTGACATCCTTTATGGTTGTGCACTATTGGTCTTCCTTTTTGTCTAATTTTGTTTTTCATATCAACCACTGAGGACCTCATCAAGAACCAAAGAAGACCTACCCAAGACCCCCTTGTGTATTTTCAGAGACTTGTCCTTTTACTAGTTATTCTTTGTGGTATGTCGCTCGTAGTTAGTATCATGTCTATCCTAGAGTAGGATTTATGGACCTGGGAGTAGTAGGTGTATCCCTTTTCGGTTGGGTGAAGTCTCCACATATCATAAAGATTGTGTTCGGAGATTAGTTTATTTAGTGTTTTGCACTGTTGCCTTAGGGATTTAGTCCTAGGTGCGTCAGGGCTAAGTGAAGTGTCTTCTATTGGGTGTAGGACATGGTTCACATCTCCGCATAGTATCATAGATGTTTTTTGTATTGGTGGTATTTTATTGAGGACCTTGAGTAGAAAGTGCCTCTGGTTCGCGTTCGGACCATATATCCCCACTAATGTGTATTTAATCATATTTATAATGCAGTAAATTATGAGAGAGCGTCCTTGTGGGTCTTTTTGTATTTGTAACAACTCAAAGGCAAGGGATTTGTGGAGGAGAAGGGATACTCCCCTGGATTTGGAGGAGTGGGTGGCATGGTACTGGACTGGGTAATCCGTGGCCCCAAAGGTCGGGACTTTATTATGTTTAAAGTGTGTCTTATGTCCACACAGCCACGTTTCATGTCCTCCAGGAGTACTCTTCTTTTGTGAGGGGAGTTAAGTCCCCTCACGTTATGGGTTCGTATTTTCATACTAAGTTGGGAGAGTAAGAGAGTGCTTGTGGCTTTCTAAGTATTTACGTGCAGTTATGGTGCGGTTTTGAGGCCTTAATTTCCCTAGTTTAGCATACTGCCAGTGTGACTGAGTCGAGTGTACCAAATGTTTACGTCGGTTTACGTCAGGTGTAACAACAGCGGTTTTCTCTGGGGGGTGAGAGGTGGGTGGGGAGGAAGTGACCTGGGGGGGCAAAACTTGGATATTTACAATGCGCCCCAAACGGGGACATGGCGCCAACTGATGGGGCCATGGGGGGTAGATATCAAGATATCTATGCGGGTGGCTAACGGCCTTAACATTATCTTTATGTAGATTAGGACCTGTATACAATGTGGGTTTTCTGTGTATCGACCCGTGCAAGTTTCCATGTGATCTCCATGAGATATCCCTTATGTCCGTCACCTATTAGACATTTCATATGCTATCATTGCACATTTTGTTATTTCGACATGCAAGTATAAAATAACAGAATATAAAACAACAGAATATTGGTAACCTGTGATATTCTAACGATCAATCTCAGCCCTCCACTTTAAAACACCCAGGCTTCTAGACTTGAAGTCTTAACATCCCCTGCAGGGCCCTGCGCCCATTTTCTTTCTACTTGTTGTTTGTATGCAAGTGGCCCCTTCCTCAGGATGCCTGTTTTTTCCCCGTCTAGTGTCTTTCAGGTATATGGGCTGTAACATGTCGTCTTAATTGCGCAGCTGAGTGTTCTGTTAGTCGGTGTTACTCAGCAGACTAGGTCATTAAGTGATCTATCTGAAGTGCCCTGTTGTTCTGCATATCAGTTCCTATGCTATCCTCTGCACCAATATCATCCCAAGTAGCAGTTAATTGCCATTTACCATGCAGTTGTAAGTGTATCCCCCCCTTTACTGAAAGTTAGCATAGCCAATTATACAGATCCCTTCCCCTTGCAGGTCGGGTGATCCTCACAATCTGTCTCTCTGTCTAAGTTACATACGGTTAAAGAATCACAATTATATGTTACATGAGATTTGGCAATAATACAGTATGTTGATTGCTGGCTTGACACCCGTGTTCCGTCCAGGGGATACACTTCTGAGGCTTAGAGCGGTAGATACTCTATATTAGTGTACGGTGGGGTCTGCAGGATCAGCAAAAAACGTAAGTCCCTGGGACTGCAGAGTCAATTGGCATATGTGTGCTATTTGTCCATGTCGCGGTTTAGATGGTGGGTGAACGGTATTATCAGGAAAGTCTCCTGAAGTTGGAGGCATTTCGTATGCCTATGTCTGGATCAGAATCATGCTTGTCGGGTCGTCTCCTTTATTCTCTAAGCGGGGGTCACGCCTGGCCGGTGCCGCTTTCCATTCTACCTGTAGCCGGCGAGAGGGTGTTTTTGCTTTTTCCAATGTGTTTTCTATTATACCCCATGTTTGGAGCAACCTTGCCCCTTCTTCTGGGGAGGATATCGTATGTAGAGCGCCTTCTTTGGAGATGATCATTAGCCATCTAAATCTCAACCCATTAGTTCGCACTCTGTCCGCAATGTGTGCAAATTCCTTCCTTCTTTTCAAAGTGTTGGCAGATAATGCGGCAAACAGTTTCACCGTGGGGTAATCTTGATGTGGTATCGCTTTGTTTCTGCTTGTGCGGAGAGCGATTTCTTTAACATGGAAGTAGTGTATTTTCAAGAGTACATCTCGTGGGATGGTATCAGGTAAGTGTCTTGGTTTTGGGATTCTATGTACCCGGTCCAGGAGGAACATTTCTTCTGGTATATCGGGCGCATAGGCCCTCAGCAGGCCTCGTACATACGTTTGGAGCTCCTCTTGCGTGACCGACTCAGGGATCCCCCGCAGCCGCAGGTTGTTTCTCCTGGATCGGTCCTCGATATCCGCGAGTTTGTTTTCGGTTGTTATGAGCTTTTGTTCAAGTAGCTCTACGTGGGTTGCAAGGTCATTGTGTGCTGTAGCGAAATCATCCATTTTGGATTCTACTTGCGATGTGCGCTTACTGACCTCTTGTACATCTCTCCTCAGAGAGTCCATCGAGTGCTGCCAGGACATGAGTTTCTGAGAGAGGTCGTCGAGTGCCTGTTGCAGGTGACTTTTCGTAAGTTGATCTGTTGCTGTTAATTGCTCCGCATCATGCTGTGAGCTCTGGTGATCTGGGCTGGCGTCGCCATCTTGGGAAGGCCGCAGCAGCTCCGCGGTCTCTGGTGGATGTTTAGTGCCGAAAAAGTTTAATTTTTCGATTTTGGCTGATGCCTTCTTCGTTTTATGTTGTGCCATCTTTTGTGTTGGCGTTTTACAAGTCCCAATCGTGCAGATTGATGTGGATTGTAGGCCTCTGTAGCCGTAGCTCAGGTTTAAGCGACCATTAAGCTCGGCAGTTAGCCACGCCCCCCGATATGTTTATGTTTGGTAAGTAGAGGTGTTCTTAGAGCTAGTATATGTGGAGACAGAAAGATACTGCAGAATATAGTATGTAGTATGTCTGTCTTTCTGCTCTATCTAGGTTATATATACTTCTTTGTTGTCCTTGTTTCCTTGCCCTTACATTTCCTGTATTCTGTTATCCTGACCTTGGCTAGTATTCTCGCTATTCCAATTCTGTTTTTTCCTAGTCTGCTTGCGGACATATTCTCTATCTGTCCCCAGCTCGGACATTCTAAGGACCGACTCACTCTTCTGTCTGGTTTGTGTGTTAGGGTTAGGGTTAGGTCTGTTCAGACAAATACCAGTTTTCCATGTGAGGGGTCCACACGCCCCTTCTAAAAGTTGATCTGTGGATCACACACACACTTTTTTTCTTTTTCACATTTCTCTTTGATAGTCATGCTGTCTCATACAGTAGTATGAAACATCAAAAATCAACCCGTGGGTTTTGATAGCTCTGTTTCCACGCATGGTCTGCTAGTTAAGTGTACATGTCTAGGTACAAGGCTGTGTTATGTCCTTTTGTTTATTTTTTTAGACCTATGAATCAATGTTCTGTCATTGTGATAAGCTGTTCCGTGAATGTTTAGTCCTACCAGGGAAGATATCATTCATGGGGCTTTTGTAACTCTTGTACAGGCTAGCAAACTAATAGGCCACATCTGATATATTGTACCTACTTGGTCCTCCTCAAGGGGAATTTGCTGGACTTTATTTTGGATTCCCACCGTTCTGGATATTTTGTATGATGGGATTGCCTACTTATACATTGATGTTTAGCTTACTCTTCTGAGATTCCTAATAATCTGAATCAAGTAATTGAGAACCTTACCATGAGTCTTCTAGGAACTTACAATTGGATTCTTAATATGACTGGGTACAATTATTCTCTGTTCTTAAACTTATGGGCACACTAAACATGCTTTCGGACAAAGCATAGAATTCTGAATTACACTGAAGTATTACATGAAAGAATGAGCCAGCTTTATTTGTGACGTTGGCTCATTTGGCATATGATTGAGATTTATGACTGTAACCAATAAATCCCCACCTGAGCAGATTTCTATCTATTGAAGTACAACCACAGCTACATGATGGGCCTGCTGTCATTATTGTAGGTTTGCAGGTAATCATTTGGTCACAATTTCACTTATTTTCTAAAGTCCACCATTACGATCACACGAAAGTTCTTTGGACAAGTGGTCCTGATTGGACTTTTTCAGTGGACCCTAACCTTTATGGCTTCCTGGACTGCCATTCTTTGAGTGTTGGTAATTAAGTCAGCGTCTGTAACTATATGAGGAAGAATAAACTTTGTGTGATTAAAGCCCCTGATCTCCTCCTCTCTTGGCCTGGGTGTTTTTTATTTATTTATTTAATTTTTTTTAAGATTTCACTTTCTCTGTTCCAAATGATATATATGAATTTTTTTTTACAAAAAAGCATAAATAACATATATTGTCATGGCCTTTAAATCTTTCAAATGTCTCCACTTATTCTGCTTACATCATGAAGTTTCTAAACAATTGCTGTTTCAGACTCTGTGTGACCGTTAAATGTACAAATATGCATCTGGTGGGAATTTTGTCTATTGTTCAAAAATAAACAATGGGAAATCAAACTAAAGATATGTATAAATTTTATTTTGCCTGCAGGAGCAATTGCCTTCCATCAGTCTTGAAAGCCTCATAAATGGAAGAGCCTGTCAGACTTCAGAAGTTGCCAAATGGTAAGGAAATGCAGTTTCCATTTGAACCACTGTGTGTCACTGCAGGTATCTAAAACCTCTCTTATATTGAATAATGTGTACAACATGAATGCAAATCAGAATTACAGAAAGTTCTACTGATGAACACATACAGATTGAATATATTAGCACGTGTTATAGAGTTTCATGCACTGTCCTTCTATTTAATGTAATTTCTGGAGGGAGACAGCAACAGAGTATTTTTGTTCCCAGCTCCTCTTTTGGTATTATCGGGAGAGAAGCTGAAAGAGTATCGGCAGCTGCTGTCCAGGAATGTAATTACAACCAAGCTCAGGCAGGCCAGAACATGTATGCCCCGAGTCTGTCCTTAGATTAGGGGCCCTGCACTGTCAGTCACAGTATCTTCCTTTTTAATGCATAGATGATAACCGGCAGATAATGAATATAGTGTGTATTTTTTTAATGCAGGTTCACTTGTCAGTACATGACATGGTTGAGTGAGGTTCAATGATAAACGTTTAAAATCGTATGGATGTCTGTACATATTCTTGCATTTAGGGAATGGAATGTGATTACTGTACTATTTAAAAACATTGTTAAATGCATAACAAGCACATGGTTTGCATTCAGTTCCACCTTAACAGGCATCAAAGAGATTTATAATAATATCCCTGTATTACTCTTTCTAACTTTTATTCTTGTCTGTTGTTAGATATGTGTTAACAAAAGCGTACACATTTTAAGTGTCTGGGAAATGCTCTCTCCATAGAAACGGGCACAATTTAAAATAAAAAGGTCCCAAAACATGAATCCTCATTGTCCTTTGAGTGATAAATCACATTTGATGCTGACCTGTTTCTGAACACTGAACAATGATGTCCTGAGCAGATTTCAGTTGGTAAAGAATACATAGACCATGTTGTCCTATTATGGCACAGCTTGGGAACATGGGGGAATGGATACTTCATAACTGTTCTGCATAGTTCTGCAGTTCCTGCAATCCCGACTTAGTCTCTTGTGTCTCCTGAAGCAACACACCAAGCAACCTTTTACTAGTACTGTGCCAAAACAAGATTTTGAAGGTGTGTTGTATATGGGTGGCTGTGGATCTGTCATGTCACATTGTGTGTATGTGTGTGTGCATATATGTGCTTTGTCAGTGTTGTTGTGTTTGTAGGGATTGTGTGTGTTTGTATTATTCATATGAGATGTAGGATTCTATTGCAGCTCTGTGTATATCTAGCTTTGATGGTAGCTTCCCTGGGTCCCAGTGGGAACTGGACTTGCCAAGTATTGGTCAAGGTCAGGAGCTGAGATATCTACCCGAGGCTGCTTTACTCCAGTGTGGATTCCTGTTCACAAATACTGGAAGTGACCTATAATTGCTGCAATGCGTAAATTAAGGATTGTCCTCACCACACGCAATCACTGCTAGGTTTGCACAAGCAGATATCTGAAGTTCCACTGGGACTCCTGATAGGCCCAAAGCCTGTTTGGCTCAAGTATCATACATGGCACATGTGTCATAGGTTGCTGACCCCTGTCCTTAAACAGTGTAGTGTGAGCATTAGGTATGCTTGCTGTGTGCAAATGTCTCTGCATAGACAACCATAAGCTTCCAATTTTTGACAGGACCATCTTTTTGTTCTGTCAGTCCTGCCTTGCCATATCACCAGTGAGTGATACCAGTGATGTGAGTCCACATTCATCCCTACCGGTGTTGGAAGTTCAGTAGGTTATAGTATATAACATAACATGGGTGTAGATGAAACATGAAATATGAAACATTGCTAAGATATTAACATATTATACAATTCAATATACACAATTCTTTCATGCAGCTACTTGAATTCCATGGACCTAGTGTCAAAAATAGCAGATAGATCCAGAAAATATAAACTGCTGGAAGCACACCACAGCACAGTGAACAGAGGTAATGGTAAAGTTGCCATGCAAAACTATATTTTGCTTACAGTAGCCGAGTCACACAGTAGGCGAGGGGGTAGATACTGTTCAACTGGATTCCTGCATACGCTTTCCATATATTAGAAGGACAAGAGTAAACATTTACTTTCACGTCCATGAGAACAGTGTGTTCACTTGGAGTATTTAAATGTAGTTTATAGACATGTGGCAACATGAAATGTGACAGCATTCCGAGGTTTGATGTTCAACTCATTCAGCATTTGCAAGTACATACTTCCTTGAGTTTTAGGGTTAGGGGTGCAGATCTGTAAACAAATTTGGGAACCTAACAGGAATATTCACTAGAGTGAGAATTGGCAGGAATTCAAATTGAATTTCAAATAGAAGGCATTGACATTTAAAAAGTCAATACTGTTTTCTTTTTTCAGTTTGGCTACTTTGGCCTTAAATCTGAAACCTTGAATTCCCCACAATTCTCACTTTAGTGAATAATCCTATTAGTGTTAAGGTTGTAGTTAAAATTAGACTTATTTTACAAATGGAGCTTCAGCAAGAATGTAAGCTCATTTGGGTAGGGACTCTTTCAGCTTTCTGTTCTCAGTATGTTAAACATGTTTTGTTAGACTTAAGGGACACTATAGGCACCCAGACCACTTCATCTCATTAAAGTGGTCTGGATGCAATGTCCCTGTCACACTTAGTCTTTAGATTTTTCATGTCAACAAAGGTTAGGTTGCAATTTAGAATTCTGGGCGTTGGATGCGTTAAATACTAGTAATGAGAAAATTGATATTGACATTTCCGTGTTTCAAAGTCTAGTATTCCAGCCATAAACCAGGTATTAATATTTGTTTTTATATAGTCCTGTTTGGCCACATTTTTATATTTAATACAAGAATAAATGATCGCTCTAATGGAGGAGCTGGCTAGCAGGATGTGATTATGTGTAAAAATAACAAGGCTGGGTTCTAATCTCAATCGCAATTATCTGCTTACAGTGTATCTTGTGGAACAGTCATTTCAGGTTTTCTCCAGAAAGCATTGGAACAGGAAGTGAGTCTGAGAGCTAAAAATGAAACTCTGGCAAAATAAAATCTTTTTGAATCATGTAATTTTGAATTGTAGTCTATTTAAACACCAATTGAACTCACATATGCCAGAGGAGATCATTCAAAGTTAAACATTTCTAACTGAAACGAAAAGAAGAAAACCCCAGAAAATAAACATGTAGCCATTATTTCAGTTTCCCTGTAAACACAAAATTCAGTACCTAGAATTATAATTGAAAACTCAAGCAATTTGGCACCAAAGGCTAATCAACAGAATTAGTTCATAGCACTGCCACTCTCTATTCGCTCCTCGAAGGTAGGATTGTAATGTAAGAGTGCAGTGTGATGTGTCTTGTGGCACTTGGGAAATAGTGATCACAATATAGTGTCCTTTGAAATAAACTCAAAAAAACAAAAGCACATGGGGTATACTAAAACATATAATTTTAAAAAGGCCAATTTCAATAAGATAAGGGAAGCTTTACAATATATTGACTGGCATAAACTCTTTAGTGAAAAGAACACTGAGGATAAATGGATCATCTTCCAACAAATATTAGAAAGGTACATTTCTCAGTATGTACCATTGGGAAATAAGTATAAAAGAAACAAATTAAAACCAATGTGGCTTAGTAGAGAAGTAAAACAAGAGATTAAAAATAAGAAAAGGGCATTTAAAGCATTTAAATCAGACAAATCAGATGCATCTTATAAAAGATATAAGAAAGCAAATAATGCGTGCAAAAAGGCAATTAAACTTGCTAAACTTCAAAATGAAAAAATGATAGCTAAAGAGAGCAAAACCAACCCCAAAGCATTTTTTAAGTACATAAATTCCAAAAAACCCAAAAATGAAAGTATAGGTACACTTAAAACTGAAACGGGGGTGTTGGTTAATGAAGACCAAGAAAAGGCAGGAATTCTAAATAACTATTTCTCCTCCGTATATATTAAAGAAGAACCCATGGCAATAGATGTGCAAATGATTGCTACTAAAAACTTGCAGAATAATTGTAATTGGTTAACTCAAGACAATGTGCTGCAGCAACTAAAGAAAGTTAATATAAACAAAGCTCCAGGGCCTGACGGTATCCATCCACGTGTACTTAAGGAACTAAGTGTAGAAATAAGTGAACCTCTGTTTTTAATCTTTCAAGATTCTTTTCTTTCAGGAAGTGTTCCGGAGGATTGGAGGAAGGCAGATGTGGTTCCTATATTCAAAAAGGGTTCAAAATCCTTGCCTGGAAATTATAGACCTGTGAGCTTAACTTCTGTGGCTGGTAAAATATTTGAAAGGTTATTAAGGGATAATATTCAAGAATTCCTTGAGAAGAATATGGTTATCAGCAAAAATCAGCACGGTTTTATGAAGCACAGGTCGTGTCAAACTAACTTGATTGCTTTCTACGAAGAAGTAAGTAGAAGTATAGATCAGGGTGTTGCAGTGGATGTGATCTATTTGGATTTTGCCAAGGCATTTGATACAGTTCCACACAAAAGATTAGTGTTCAAACTCAAGGAAATCGGTCTCGATGAAAATGCTTGTTCTTGGGTAGAACATTGGCTTAAAAACAGAATACAAAGAGTTGTTGTTAATGGTAAATTTTCAAGCTGGACAGAGGTGGCAAGTGGTGTCCCTCAGGGGTCTGTTCTGGGACCCCTTCTATTTAACATTTTTATAAATGATCTTGAAGACAGCATTGAAAGTCATGTTTCAGTGTTTGCAGATGACACAAAACTTTGTAAAATAATACAATGTGAGCAAGATATTACTTTGCTGCAGAAGGATTTAGATAGACTGGGGGACTGGGCACTCAAATGGCAGATGAAATTTAATGTTGAAAAATGCAAAGTTATGCACTTCGGCGTAAAGAATACACAAGCAACGTATACCCTTAATGGAAGCGAATTAGGGATAACAACACACGAAAAGGACTTGGGAATTGTTATAGACAACAAACTATGCAACAATGTGCAATGTCAATCAGCAGTGGCCAAGGCCAGTAAGGTATTGTCATGCATGAAAAAGGGCATTCATTCTCGGGACGAGAATATCATTTTGCCTCTCTATAAATCACTGGTAAGACCACATATTGAATATGCTGTGCAATTTTGGGCACCTGTTCTAAAGAAGGATATCATGGCACTAGAAAAAGTGCAGAGGCGGGCTACAAAATTAATAAAAGGAATGGAACATATCAGCTATGAAGAAAGGTTAACAAATTTAAACCTATTTAGTTTAGAAAAACGTCGCCTGAGAGGGGATATGATAACATTATACAAATATATTCGGGGCCAATACAAACCATTGTGTGGAAATCTATTCACAAACCGGACTTTACATAGGACACGAGGCCATGCGTTTAGACTGGAAGAAAGAAGATTTCGTCTAAGGCAAAGGAAAGGTTTTTTTACTGTAAGAACAATCAGGATGTGGAATTCTCTGCCTGAAGAAGTGGTTTTATCAGAGTCCATACAGATGTTCAAACAGCTACTAGATGCATACTTGCAAAGACAGAATATTGAAGGATATAATCTTTCAATGTAGGGTAATAACTGCTTGATTCAAGGATAAATCTGACTGCCATTCTGGGGTCAAGAAGGAATTTTTTGTCCTAGCTTGTTGCAAAATTGTGCTTCAAACTGGGTTTTTTTCTTTTTTTTTTTTTTTTTTTTTCTTTTCTTTTGGATCAACAGCAAAAAACAGGTGTGAGGAAGGCTGAACTTGATGGACGCAAGTCTCTTTTCAGCTATCTAACTATGTAACTATGTAACTATGTTCTTATAAAGAGGATCCAGGGCCGGTGCAAGGATTTTTGCCAACCTAGGTTTGTGGTGGTGGCTGGATTCCCGATCATGGATGGGCCTTTCGTGATTATGTTCGCTGGTAGACCAGTAAGTCCCAAGAGAGTAAGGGGTGTAGGTATGTCTGCCTCTGATGTAGCTCTGTGAATGGCCCCATTATGAGTGACCAGTAGGATTCTTGGTGTCCCCCAGCGGTAGACTATGCCCGCTGCTCTCAGGTTGATTGTAAGGTGGTGCATTAACGTCCACCAGAGCAGAGTGGCTCGTGTTAAGTCCTGAAAAAAGAGCAATTAAGAATTTTCAAATGCCAGGGGGGGTCTTGCCTCTCACTGCCATTAATATATTCTTATTTTGTGTTGTGGCACAGCGCAGGATGACGTCCCAGGCTTTTGTTGATGGTGAGTTGGGCCCTGCTGGTAGGCGGTATATGCCAGCTAGATTTATTTTTTCTAGCTACTGTTGGGGGCAGGATGGATGCCATCTGCCTCCTAAGGAAATGTGGCAGTTCATCTGGGGGTATCGTGGCAGGTACCTCCTCCACACTGCATTTTAGACACCTTTAACACATCTTACACCTCCCTATACAACAGCATTAAGGTAGAGTTGATGCCTCAGGTGTCTCCTCTCCATTCTGCTTTTCTGGTAATTTGTTCCCTCTTGATTATATCACGGGTGGAGCTCAAAAGTGTGAATAGTTTAATTACTAGGCCATTGCCTCCCACAATTATCACAAGGCCTTAGGTGCAGATGGGTTTCTTGCATTGTGTTTTAACATTCTTTATTTTTATTGTGCGTTCTGTTTAATACAAGCTTGGTTAGACATTTCATATCGATGACAACATACATAAAGATGTAGGTGTGACAGGAAATGTCAAAAACACTGCACATTTTATAGTTAATGAGAAAAAAACCATGAACACAATTCTATAAAGTTAACTTTAAAGTTCTATAAAGTTCTATAAAGAGAGAATGTGAAAAGATATAGATTAGAACTGTAGTTAATTGCAAGATGTGAATACCACTGGGTGATTAGGCTCAGCTGCAGAAGTGATCATTTGGGGCACATTTGTAGAAAAAAATAACTTTGACCTCGCTAACATTCATGCCCTATACTGACAGACTGATAATAGTGAGGCTTACTGCTCAGGATGAGGAACATACTCTTTTAAAACAATAGTAATGCTGGTAGGCATGCGCTTGTAACTACTCCTATATTACAAATTGCTAAACACCATGTAACAAACAGAAGCATGGCAGCCCCCCCGTGAGAGACCCCCCCCCCCCCCCCCACCAGCTCCGACCTCCACTGTGTCCGATAGGTGTAAAAGTCCGAGTACACAGACCGGTTAATCAGAATCCACTCCACCAGCCCTAAGCCCCAACTGGAGCCGACATCAGGTGCCCTCAGGTCCGGTGCTCCCATGAGCCATGATTGGTGTTCCTGGGGAGGTCCCCGTAACGCACCCAACGGTGGCGGACCACTCTCCAGGGTGTAGGGCTTGCGATAAGGGAGATCTCCTCTCCACAAGGCTCAGGTAAGGGATGGCGGGAACCATTTGCAGATGTCGGGTGTGTGGTGAAATGTTGCGGCAACCTCCACTTCCAAGCTGAGGCACAGTGATGCCATTTAGGGTCTGCATTTGCCTGAATAGAGCCCTGGAGTTGACATGAGTTTGTATAAGGGAGCTCCTCCACGGGCTGGTTGAGGGATCAGAACAAGGGGGAGAAGAGTCAGCGCTAAATAACAGGAATAATAAGCAGCAACCCAAAAAAAGGGAATCCCTCAAGACCCTTAATAAAACAAGCTAAACAGATGTGAAGGGGGTAAGGGCTGCGCTAGTAACAGACTAAAATAATAGAAACCAGAGCAAATGGTCTAAATGGATTAAACACCAACAAATAAACCTATATACGTGATAGTAAACAGTGAGGGATTAAACATCTCACTTAAAACAACAGAATAAAAATAGATCAGTCCAGATAATAAAATATATTATGGAGGTTAAAAAGTCATATAAAAGTCTCACTAATGTGTTGGATACGGTAGTGGTACAGTCCTCAGGAGTTGATCCGTCCGGATTGATAAAATATCCGTATATGTGGAGACAAGAAGAGGGAGAATACGACATACAGCCGATAGCGTAATATTGTAAAATCCAATGGTAAAATAGATAAAAGGAAGGTAATACACTCACATTTGTGAGAGCTTTAACCAGCTCTGGGGTGAAGGGCGTGTAGTGGTATAATCCCCGCTAAAGGATATACTGGAGTGGTGCGTCCGTCACTCTGGCCTGGTAGAGTCAGTGCCCCAAAATAAAAAACAGCAATAGTGCTCTCAGTATATAAGTAATACAATATATATAAACTAGAAAAGCTACAATTTCTGGGGAAATTGTGTGAAGTGTTCTTGCCTCCATCAGTAGTCTACAACTGGAGTGGGCGGAGTAACTGTTATTATTTATTTATATAGCACATTTAATTGCAATGTTGTTGCCCAAAGTGCTTCACAGTTACATTAAAACATACATTTATAAAAACATTAGCAGGCCCTGTCTATGACATCACTTGCTGCTGCAGCCTGGCACAGGTCAGAGTATTTTGGCGGTTGCCATCTTCAAATGGTCGTATTTATAAATCCTACAGCAAAGAGCTTTATATTGTGAGAATCACAAGACCCAGACCTACATTATATATTACATACATTATAAGGACTATGGCTTAACGGTGAACATTTTTAGTGGCAGCAGGGATAGCTGAACGTTTTGATATACGATTTGTGTAGGTGGGCCTGAAAATGAGGGAGTGGTGGCAGTTTAGAAATCATGTCCTGATTGTTCAGCTTTTGCCAGCTCCCACTCTAGCTTTGCCATTCATTCCTATGGGACCAATTTCGCCACAAGAACGACAATATTCCGAGAACCATTCGGCGAAACGTTCCACAAAGTAATAGCAATCCGATCGGGAAAAATCTGCATGTTTTGGTATATTTTTGTCTATGTAGTGTAAAAGCTGTGGGAGGAGTTAGGGTGGCAAATTTGGCTATAATAAGAATAACTAGAAAAGCTACATTTTCTGGGGAAATTGTGTAAAGTGTTTTTGCCTCCACCAGTAGTCTACAACTGGAGTGGGCGGAGTAACTGTTATTTATATAGCACATTTAATTGCAACGTTGTTGCCCAAAGTGCTTCACAGTTACATTAAAACATACAGTTATAAAAACATTAGCAGGTGCAAAAGGCCCTGTCTATGACATCACTTGCTGCTGCAGCCTTGCACAGATCAGAGTATTTTTGCGGTTGCCATCTTCAAACGGTCGTATTTTAAAAACTATACATCCTACAGCGAAGAGCTTTATATTGTGAGAATCACAAGACCCAGACCTACATTGTGATGCATAGTATGTCTCTGCAATATTACCAATGAAGGCACAGTCGCAGTTTAGAAATTGCCCTTCATTTTGAGCTGGCTTGAGTGAAGTTTCAATGAATGTCAATGGAAGGCGTGAGTTGCAAACAAATGGTCATATTGTGAAAACGATCAGGACTATGGCTTAGCCATGGACATTTCTAGTGGCAGCATGGATAGCTGAACATTTTGATATAAGATTTGAGTAGGTGGGCCTGAAAATGAGGGAGCGGTGGCAGTTTAGAAATCATGTCCTGATTTTTCAACTTTTGCAAGCTCCCACTCTAGCTTTGCCATTCATTCCTATGGGACAAATTTTGCCACAAGAACGACGATATTCCGAGAACCATTCAGCGAAACGTTCCACAAAGTAATAGCAATCCGATCGGGAACAATCTGCACGTTTTGGTATATTTTTGTTTATGTAGTGTAAAAACTGTGGGTGGAGTTAGGGTGGCAAATTTGGCTATAATAAGAATAAGAATAACTAGAAAAGCTACAATTCCTGGGGAAATTGTGTGAAGTGTTCTTGCCTCCACCAGTAGTCTACAACTGGAGTGGGCGGAGTAACTGTTATTATTTATTTATATAGCACATTTAATTGCAACGTTGTTGCCCAAAGTGCTTCACAGTTACATTAAAACATACAGTTATAAAAACATTAGCAGGTGCAAAAGGCCCTGTCTACGACATCACTTGCTGCTGCAGCCTGGCACAGGTCAGAGTATTTTTGCGGTTGCCATCTTCAAATGGTCGTATTTTAAAAACTATAAATCCTACAGTGAAGAGCTTTATATTGTGAGAATCACAAGACCCAGACCTACATTTTGATGCATAGTATGTCTCTGCAATATTAACAATAAAGGCAAAGTCGCAGTTTAGAAATTGCCCTTCAAATGTGAGCTTTGCAGAGTGGAGTTTCAATGAATGTCAATGGACGGCGTGAGTTGCAAACAAATGGTCATATTGTGAAAACTATGAGGACTATGGCTTAGCTGTGGACATTTTTAGTGGCAGCAGGGATAGCTGAACATTTTGATATAAGATTTGTGTAGGTGGGCCTGAAAATGAGGGAGTGGTGGCAGTTTAGAAATCATGTCCTGATTTTTCAGCTTTTGCCAGCTCCCACTCTAGCTTTGCCATTCATTCCTATGGGACAAATTTCGCCACAAGAACGATGATATTCCGTGAACCATTCGGCGAAACGTTCCACAAAGTAATAGCAATCCGATCGGGAACAATCTGTACGTTTTGGTAAATTTTTGTCTATGTAGTGTAAAAACTGTGGGAGGAGTTAGGGTGGCAAATTTGGCTATAATAATAATAATAATAATAACTAGAAAAGCTACAATTTCTGGGGAAATTGTGAAGTGTTCTTGCCTCCACCAGTAGTATACAACTGGAGTGGGCGGAGTAACTGTTATTATTTATTTATATAGCACATTTAATTGCAACGTTGTTGCACAGTTACATTAAAACATACAGTTATAAAAACATTAGCAGGTGCAAATGGCCCTGTCTATGACATCACTTGCTGCTGCAGCCTTGCACAGGTCAGAGTATTTTTACGGTTGCCATCTTCAAACGGTCGTATTTTAAAAACTATAAATCCTACAGTGAAGAGCTTTATATTGTGAGAATCACAAGACCCAGACCTACATTTTGATGTATAGTATGTCTCTGAGATATTAACAAGGAAGGCACAGTCGCAGTTTAGAAATTGCCCTTCAAATGTGAGCTTTGCAGAGTGGCGTTTCAATGAATGTCAATGGACTGCGTGAGTTGCAAACAAATGGTCATATTGCGAAAACAATCAGGACTATGGCTTAGCCGTGGACATTTTTAGTGGCAGCAGGGATAGCTGAACGTTTTGATATAAGATTTGTGTAGGTGGGCTTGAAAATGAGGGAGTAGTGGCAGTTTAGAAATCATGTCCTGATTTTTCAGCTTTTGCCAGCTCCCACTCTAGCTTTGCCATTCATTCCTATGGGACAAATTTCGCCACAAGAACGACGATATTCCGAGAACCATTCAGCGAAACGTTCCACAAAGTAATAGCAACGCGATCGGAACAATCTGCACGTTTTGGTAAATTTTTGTCTATGTAGTGTAAAAACTGTGGGAGGAGTTGGGGTGGCAAATTTGGCTATAATAAGAATAATAATAATAATAATAATATATATGTGAGATAACATTAAGTGGTCTTGCTATGCAAGAACACTTAATAATAATATATGTGAGATAACAGTAAGTGGTCTTGCTATGCAAGAACACTTAATAACTAGAAAAGCTACAATTTCTGGGGAAATTGTGTGTAGTGTTCTTGCCTCCACCAGTAGTCTACAACTGGAGTGGGCGGAGTAACTGTTAGTATTTATTTATATAGCACATTTAATTGCAATGTTGTTGCCCAAAGTGCTTCACAGTTACATTAAAAGATACAGTTATAAAAACATTAGCAGGCCCTGTCTATGACATCACTTGCTGCTGCAGCCTGGCACAAGTCAGAGTATTTTGGTGGTTGCCATCTTCAAATGGTCGTATTTTAAAAACTATAAATCCTACAGCAAAGAGCTTTATATTGTGAGAATCACAAGACCCAGACCTACATTTTGATGCATAGTATGTCTCTGCAATATTAACAATGAAGGCACAGTCACAGTTTAGAAATTGCCCTTCAAATGTGAGCTTTGCAGAGTGGGGTTTCAATGAATGTCAATGGACGGCGTGAGTTGCAAACAAATGGTCATATTGTGAAAACTATAGGGAGTATGGCTTAGCCGTGGACATTTTTAGTGGCAGCAGGGATAACTGAACGTTTTGATATAAGATTTGTGTAGGTGGGCCTGAAAATGAGGGAGTGGTGGCAGTTTAGAAATCATGTCCTGATTTTTCAGCTTTTGCCAGCTCCCACTCTAGCTTTGCCATACATTCCTATGGGACAAATTTCACCACAAGAACGACGATATTCCGTGAACCATTCGGCGAAACGTTCCACAAAGTAATAGCAATCCGATCGGGAACAATCTGCACGTTTTGGTATATTTTTGTCTATGTAGTGTAAAAACTGTGGGAGGAGTTAGGGTGGCAAATTTGGCTATAATAATAATAATAACTAGAAAAGCTACAATTCCTGGGGAAATTGTGTGGTGTTCTTGCCTCCACCAGTAGTCTACAACTGGAGTGGGCGGAGTAACTGTTATTATTTATTTATATAGCACATTTAATTGCAATGTTGTCGTCCAAAGTGCTTCACAGTTACATTAAAACATACAGTTATAAAAACATTAGCAGGTGTAAAAGGCTTTGTCTATGACATCAGCCTTGCACAGGTCAGAGTATTTTGGCGGTTGCCATCTTCAAACGGTTGTATTTTAAAAACTATATATCCTACAATGAAGAGCTTTATATTGTGAGAATCACAAGACCCAGACCTACATTTTTTTTTTTTTTTTTGCAGTGCATATTAGGATAACATACAGGCATGTGGTACCCCAAAGGCATTCCACTTGCGTAGGTCAGAACATAGGCAACAATGGGGTATGTAGGAACAGTGCACAATTTTATATTTTTAAGTACAAGAGGATCATGCTAGGTAGGTATGTATATAAGTCTCGAGTTTGCATACAGTGAACAGGCTAGTCAAATTAGTCAAACCAAAAACAACTGGCTATGCTGTAAAGCGTTATGAAACATTGTGTAGGCAACGTCAGCACCGCTTAAGCTGTAAAGTATATGGATGATGGTCGCTCATTACAGGCTGAGTCTTAGATTGCATTATGCGATGTACAGGCTTTAGGTGTTGTGGGTACCAGTTTCCCTGTAGTGTGAGATATCCGCATAAAACATAGGCTTATGCTTAACGCCAAAATATTTATCAATTATTACGGGCCTCTAGGTGTCGCAGAGCATGTTGGCCGTGTATGTCAATTGGGGAATATAAAAATTACTAAGTAGATTTGTCTCAATTTACAAGCACATTACATTTCCAAGCAAAGTATAAATTGCAAGACAACTGCATTGGTATATCATGTGTGAAGTAGAGGCTTATTGCTTAAAATTAGGAGCGCGTTAAGCAACACGGAAAACAATTATAATATTCAAACATCCAGCTATGCATATTAGTGTAAAAGTATTGAGAAAAGTAGATAGAGCAAGAAGAGAAAAAGAAAGAGAGAAAAATAAAAAATAAAAAAAACCACACAGAGAACGTGAGGTATCAAGCATTACTGGTTCAGTCCACTCTGCTCAGCCAATGCCGGCTCTGGAAGCTTGACCGGTGGGCCAGGGATAGTTGCCGACCTTAGTGTGTACCGGAGTTGCCGCTACCCTGCCATGGACATGGTGGCCGCCAGGCTTGGGTCGTATGCCGGAATCCCAACCCAGCTGTGGGGGTGCGTGGCGTCTAGGTGTCGGGTCTCCTCTCTTGCCCCGGATCTTTATGAGAGCTGGTGCCCTCCTGCCACGAGCCTGGGATCCGTTCTGGTCCAGGGTCGTCCCTTTCGGGATGGTGCGGTGAGTCTTGGTCGTCCAGCTGGGTCGTCGTTTTGCCGCTCTCCGCCTGTGTGGCCGGCACCTTTGGGTATTGTGCCCAGTTGCTCTTGACCCGGGAAGGCGTATATTGTGGGATTCATTAGCGTGGAGCTTAGTAGTGCCCTGAAGAGGAGGGGGGTCTTGCTGGTGTGGGGATTTGGGTGTTTGGCGCTGCTTGCGGTGAGGAATCTTCTGCTTTTGCGGTCTATGCGGCGGGTGAGTTCCCTGCCTGGGGGTACGGTGGGTGGCATATTGTGTCGTCTGGGTGAGTGTCCCACCCGTGGGAAGTTTTCCCGCCAACCCCAGTGGGCCTACCCTTCAAATGTGAGCTTTGCAGAGTGGAGTTTCAATGAATGTCAATGGGTGGCGCGAGTTGCAAACAAATGGTCATATTGTAAAAACTATCAGGACTATGGCTTAGCCGTGGATATTTTTAGTGGCAGCAGGGATAGTTGAACGTTTTGATATAAGATTTGTGTAGGTGGGCTTGAAAATGAGGGAGTGTTGGCAGTTTAGAAATCATGTCCTGATTTTTCAGCTTTTGCCATCTCCCACTCTAGCTTTGCCATTCATTCCTATGGGACAAATTTCGCCACAAGAACGACGATATTCCGAGAACCATTCGGCGAAACGTTCCACAAAGTAATAGCAATCCGATCGGGAACAATCTGCACGTTTTGGTATATTTTTGTCTATGTAGTGTAAAAACTGTGGGAGGAGTTGGGGTGGCAAATTTGGCTATAATAAGAACTAGAAAAGCTACAATTTCTGGGGAAATTGTGTGGTGTTCTTGCCTCCACCAGTAGTCTACAACTGGAGTGGGCGTAGTAACTGTTATTATTTATTTATATAGCACATTTAATTGCAACGTTGTTGCCCAAAGTGCTTCACAGTTACATTAAAAGATACAGTTATAAAAACATTAGCAGGTGCAAAAGGCCCTGTCTATGACATCACTTGCTGCTGCAGCCTTGCACAGATCAGAGTATTTTTGCGGTTGCCATCTTCAAACGGTCGTATTTTAAAAACTATAAATCCTACAGCAAAGAGCTTTATATTGTGAGAATCACAAGACCCACACCTACATTTTGATGTATAGTATGTCTCTGCAATATTAAAAATGAAGGCACAGTCGCAGTTTAGAAATTGCCCTTCAAATGTGAGCTTTGCAGAGTGGAGTTTCATTGAATGTCAATGGGTGGCGCGAGTTGCAAACAAATGGTCATATTTTAAAAACTATCAGGACTATGGCTTAGCCGTGGATATTTTTAGTGGCAGCAGGGATAGCTGAACGTTTTGATATAAGATTTGTGTAGGTGGGCTTGAAAATGAGGGAGTGGTGGCAGTTTAGAAATCATGTCCTGATTTTTCAGCTTTTGCCAGCTCCCACTCTAGCTTTGCCATTCATTCCTATGGGACAAATTTCGCCACAAGAACGACGATATTCCGAGAACCATTCGCCGAAACGTTCCACAAAGTAATAGCAATCTGATCGGGAACAATCTGCACTTTTGGTATATTTTTGTCTATGTAGTGTAAAAACTGTGGGAGGAGTTAGGGTGGCAAATTTGGCTATAATAATAATAATAATAATATATATGTGAGATAACAGTAAGTGGTCTTGCTATGCAAGAACACTTAATAATATATATGTGAGATAACAGTAAGTGGTCTTGCTATGCAAGAACACTTAATAATAATAATAATAATAATAATATATATGTGAGATAACATTAAGTGGTCTTGCTATGCAAGAACACTTAATAATATATATGTGAGATAACAGTAAGTGGTCTTGCTATGCAAGAACACTTAATAATAATAATAATAATAATATATATGTGAGATAACATTAAGTGGTCTTGCTATGCAAGAACACTTAATAATAATAATATATATGTGAGATAACAGTAAGTGGTCTTGCTTTGCAAGAACACTTAAATATACTCGCAAGTGTAGAGCAGAAGGCACTGCTAAATCAATAGAGCGTTGGTGGAATGATCCCCACCTAGGATTTCTTGAGTCAGGATACAATAAAAGAATAAAAGGTGCCAGGAAGAAAAATAATAAAAAGTGCATAGAAAATCCAATAAAATGAAAATTGGTCCTATAAAACGGGTAACCAAAAGACTTTTATTGTTAAAATGCACAATTTAAAACCATTAACACGTTTCACCTTTAAGGCTTTTTCAAAATTGTATATGGCATCATTCCTGGCATGAAGAGTTTATATAAGGATATCTAAATTAAAATTGGCGCCAAAACTTGGATCAGCCAATAGGGAACTAATTTTCAGAAGACATGTTTAAAACAAATAATACCTTTTATAGCTTAATAGATTAAACAGATATGAGCTAAATAATGTAATTATATATTAAAAACGAAGCTTGTGTAATGTAATATTAATAGGAGCATGGCGTCACGTGACCGGCACTGTTTGAAGCTAAGCTCCTTGGGTAATGTAGTTTCGCTGGTCAGCGCTAGCCGGCAAGAGGGGGGCGGTTGGGAAGGAGAAAGTGTGACGAGCGGCTCGCTCGCACCATTAGTCATTAAGACTGCAAATACAAGGGGAGGGGCTGGGAGGGAAGCGGCTAGCAGTACAAATATGGCGCTTTAAAAACTAACGGCGGCACGTAATATTCATGCCGTCGGAGTCAGTGGACAAATACTTATAGGGGGGAGTAGAAAACTTACTGCCTTAGTTAAAAAGGGAATAATCACTGATCTTACATATGTTGAAGCATAAACATTACATGTAGACACATTGCATAGCAACATACATAAAAACATCAGATGTAGGAGAATGAAAGTATGAATTATAACTTGTATAAAAAAATGCATATCCTTTATATAGAGATATATAACTTGCTGTTAACATTACATATGCATATCAAATTACACAATTATAAAAAGTAAAGGAGTTACATAAAATCAATATAACAATGAAAATGATTATAAGAAATTGTACAGATCAAAGTCTGCATTTAAACCTTGGGGTGTGAGGGTCTGTAACTTGTAGAACCATTCCATTTCTACTTTTCCTAGGACATTCTTAATATCTCCTCCCCTCCAAAGTAAAATAAATTTTTTTGATCCCCAAATGTTTGAGCATTTTAGGAATTTTGTTGTGATTAATAAAATGTTTGGATACGGAATGGTTTAAGTATCCATTTTTAATGTTTCTGCAATGTTCGCTTAATCTAGTCTTTAAGCACCTTGTGGTCATTCCAACATACTGGAAGCCACATGGACATTCAAGCATATAGATTAAATTTTTCGTATTGCAGCTTATAAATTCTTTAATATTGTAAGTCATTTTAGTCCTATTTGAGGTAAATTGTGTTATCTTGGACGGTGTTGTAGGATCAGTGGTTCTTCATACAATACATGATTTGCATTTATGGAAACCTTGGACTTGGGGAAAGAAAGATGCTGTATTTTTGGGTGGGATTGTTTTAGTAAAATTTGTGGTTAAGATAGATCTAAAATTGGGAGCTCCTCTAAAAACTATATTCGGCTTTTCGGGAATAATTTGGCTGAGTTTGTCGGGATCAGATCCCACAGGGCTGCTGCAGTAGCCATCTTAGAATCTCAGCACTGGAGCTCTGGCTGCATGCCCCATTGATGTCCGCTGCAATGCCTTCCAGTGGGGATCAGGATAACTGGGGGGGAGGAACAGGTTCAGCGAGATGGAGTTTCAGGAGCCAATGCATGGCGATCAGGCATGAGAGCAGAGAAGCGGATGTCCACTGCGCTCCCGGCCCAATAGGCCACAGGTCTGCAGTCCTTCCTCTGGAGCTTCATAGCACCTGTCCCAGGGCACATTGGCAGCCGAGGGGAGCACTAGCTTTGTAATCATGATATGTTAGGTCTGGTTGAGCTTTTCTCTGATAGTTAAATAAAGGCCAGATCCGTCAGGAGCCATTCTGACATGCGGCCAGCAAGCATGGCGGTCCGCCCCCGCCCCCTGCATTGTGTTTTAAAACCTCAGGGTTATCCTTCTCTTGCACCTTAGTAGACCTATAGATTCTAAAATAAACCGTCACTTCAACTTGTTTATTAAAATTGTATCCTAATATTAAATCGTATCCTGCCCAAATTAATACATGCAGTCCAAATTGGCTTTGTAAGAGATGGAGAGGCACCTAAAAATATTGTGACTCCTACACTTAATAATTCCTTGCTTGCAGTCCCAACATCACGTAATTTTAAATAGTAAAAAGTTCTTAAGAGTTTAGATTAATTTCTCAAAGCCCACTTGTCTCTCTATGGCACCCATTCAACATTATTACTTCGTAATTGGTGAGACGAAGTAGAGTACATCAGCATATAAGCTAAAAACAAAACCCTATGTCGTAAAAATGACCCCAATAATAATAATAATAATTTATAAAAAATGGTGCAAAAAAATACCTTCAGGTTTCCTTTGACACACTGTTTAGCGATTCAGCCTAAAGCTGTAGACAGAGCCCTCCCTAACCACAAAGAAGCTTATAACATAAACCCCTGCCAAGCAAGCATTTATTGGATAGTTTATTCCGATCATCACTTGTGCGTAAAACTGCAGCTACTATTAATTTAGACAAGATATACTTATTAATCACACTTCTGTAAGCTTGGGGCATACTATGCATTATTTCAAAATCTTAATTCTGTTTTAGTTCTTCAATAGAGAAAAAAAAAAAAAAAAAAATGCCATTCTACCTAAATGGAGTATATGAAACAATAGAGAACATAAAATATAACTTTTAATAGATAAATATAAAATCTATGGAAAAAATAGTTAAAAATGCTAGGAGAAAGGAGAAACTGTCTAATAATATATAGCTCTTTAAAGTTATATTTTATGTTCTCTATTGTTTCATATACTCCATTTAGGTAGAATTGCATTTTTTTTTCTTTTTGGTTTTTCTCTATTGATGTTCACTATTTAGGGGTTACCACCCTTTTTTTCCTGTTTTTCTACCTTTTTGTATTCATCTCCTGGCTCTAGGGTAATGTTTTTCTCTCAAGTCTGTTTTAGTTCTTGTAACTTTGTAATTCTACATTAAAAATAAAATACTAAATATTAACTCCAAAAACTTAAGATCAAACCCTGAGACTAGAAGACATTAGTAGCACACTGGAGGTTAGTACATCATATCCTGTACATCTTGACAAATGTTTTTTATAATCTCATGACCTGGTATTTTGTCTACCAGATGGTTGGAAAAAAATATTGTATCTGTGTGTCTTACGGTGTGAAAAAAATTCAATTACTGTTCCTTTAAAAAAAATAAAAAAATAATTCTTTGCTGTTGGATCTTACTTAGCAAGTATGCCAGCTTTTCAATGATCCTATTTTAGAATAGTTGAGTTTTGCTTCTCTAACAAGCAAAAACATAGTGAAATTAAGTTGGCTCATTCAATCCCTGAGATGACTCTGTACCAAGACAGTGTATCCAAAATGTTTTCCTTTGAAAAAGTGCTCTGAATTGGCCCCATCCTAAGTGGGGGAACATGCTCAATGCCAACAAATCGTAACAAAACTGCCCAGTTGCCTCTTAATAGGGCCTTACATAAAACTACATTTTGACCTTAGGGTAACTAGCTTCCAGTCCTTCCACAATGTTATAATCAAAATATATGTATTAGGGCTATATTAATTTGAATTACTGGTACCTATATTGAATCAAAGCACTGGTTTTACAGTGTGTGTGTGCGTATATAGGTATAAATTGAAATACAGTGGAACTCGAACTTAATCCTTTCCAGAAGGCTGTTCAAGTTCCGATTAGTTCGAGAACCGAATCAACATTTCCCCTAAGAATTTAATTTGATTAATCCATTCCAGACCCCCCAAATTACAGCATTTTAACACAAATTTTACAGTCTAATAATGCCTTACATGCATTAAACCATATAGGAAAAAATAAACACAATGTACAGTAAATTAAATAAAAATTTAACTTCACTTTATCTGTAATGATGAGAGTTGATGGTGTAATTGGAAAGGAGATGGGGATAGGTAACTGTTCTTCTGGCATTTAAAATGTGTCTGAAGTGTGTCTAATTGAACATGTTTGTGGCATGATTTGTTTGGGTACTGAGGATCGTTCGCGTACCGAGACATATTTTTTTTACTTTAAGTTTTTGTTCGACTTCCGGATTGTTCGAGAAAGGGACCATTCGAGTTCCGAGGTTCTACTGTATATGACAGATTTTGTTTTTTTGTCAAATACACATAAAATTTTATTCACAAACCTATAGACCACAATGAGCTTTGTAACAGACAAGAAATAAAAAAAAATTATATATCCCATTTTAGGGAGAGTAACATAATCTGATGTCCAGAGCATCAGGTTAATAATAAAATAAATAAAAAGGAGTCTTTTAAGGATGTCTAGATAGAAAAGGTTGGAAAACATTTTGTGACAAACTCCCCTTTCCAAACTCCTAGAGGAGCCTGCTTGCCAACCTCCTGCCCACTGACTATGGACCCTGCAGGGAAACCTGTAAAAGACTATTTAACTGGCTTCGTTCGTGTGATTCCGCAATGCTGTTCGGGAACCGGACCGCCAAACGAACCATGGACCACCCGGGAGCTTGTTAAGCCTAAAGGATACATTGTAACAATCCTAACCACAGTGTTCTAATGGTTCGTCTGGGTGGCCATCTTGTTCGCAACGTGTTTGGTCGTCGAGTTCATGGAACTGAACCGCTGGACTTCCATGATCACCTGTGTTCGGTTTTATATAACTTAGAAGAACACTGTTTGGTGGGATCGTTTGTCTGGATGAAGGGAAGAAGCTCCACGGTATGGCAATGGATTCTGTCAGGTAGTTTGTTCTCTCTTTATTTTTATTTTTTTATTTTTTTTGTGCCTGGAGATAATTGAGCTTTGTACAATTCCTGACTCAATTATCTCCCAGGCATAGGGGAGGTATTATCCTGTTTTGTGTGGGAGTGTCATGGGCATGCTTGTGTGTGTCCAGAAATATATAAAAGCAGGCCATCTGGCCAGATTAAAAGATTCCAGCTTGTATTCCCAGAACTGTCGTCTGGTTACTGAGGGCGGGGGGTGAAGGGTGGAGGGGCGAATCAGTATTCCAGCTTGTTCCAGTGTGGAGGATTCAACGGGGAAAGTCCTGGACTAGAGCTCCCAGGACTGAGTGTCATCCAGTGCCTGGGGGTGGATAGAGAGAGTTCCCCCATTTGGCTCCAGGAGGGAGTGGTTCCAGGACCCCAGTCAAGCCACGGCGACTGGCGGCAGAAGTGCTGCGTTTTTTCCTCTGTTCCAGCTAGGAAGCGGTTCTTGGCAGATGTACCCAGCCAGGGGTACAGGGAGCTCTGTTACAAATTTAATGCAATGTATAGTATTCAGAGTAACGGGCCTTCATACACCTAACAACAACATGTTATACAGTTATTAGAGACATACCAGGCTCAGCCAACCTATTTCCATTCAAAGAACATAGTCTTGCTGTAAAAACAAAGCAAATTCATGCTTCCATAATGCTGTATGGTTGTAAAATACCCAGATTGTGTCACCTTACGTATGTGCCTGTTCTTGAGTATCTTTTCTGTGGATTAGGAGGTGCTTTGTGGACTTAAGGATAGTGTTATGGGAATAAATCACTGATGGCTTGCAGCCTAGGTAAATCCATCCAGCATGACTGGTACCTCCTCTGGGGTCTTTTCTCTTGACCTACTTGTCTACTTTTATACCTATGTCCATGGAAAAGACCTATGCGAGTCAATTTACTGTATTAATCTAAAAAGAGCAAATCTTAAGTAAGGACCTGACAAAAGTATAAGCATGGTTGTTAAGAGGACTGTTTTTTTTTTTGTTTTGTTTTTTATATATATATTAGAAATTTGACAAAGCTTCTGCGTTTATCAACCCTCCCTACCATTTGAGTCCAATTGAGAAGGCAAAACAGAAATTGGTTTCTGTACAGTGATTTATTTTAGTTCATTAAAATAAAATATTAAGTGGGACCTACTGGGGTGCTTTGACAGTTGGCATGCTAAGCATTATTATGGCCATAATATGTGATTAAAACCCCATTTGTCATCAAAGATAGGTGTGTTTACCTTTGACATATTTGTAACTTAAGATGCAGTAAATTATTTAGTATATGCATCGTGTGTAGATGTACAAATTGTTCTAATCGGGGGGCGGGGCCTGACTGCGGAACGGAGCAGTCGCATGTCGCTGCTGCTCCAGCTTTCAACCGTGCTCACCGCCGATTACCGCCGAACCGAGGCTGTAAACCGCATCCTAGCAACTCCCAAATGACTGGGGCCACCGAGACCTACGTGCAGACACCAAGAAGGTTGCTCTCTGCACCGGTCCCGACCCGCACGAGGTTGCGGCCTACGAGCATGGCGGCGGTGGGGGAGACGGCCGCTCTCTTGCCGCTGAAGCAAGCCACGGGACAAGGCTGGTGCCTCCGTTCCCCCCCCTATGGACCGACAGGGGTTATCCCGGTCCCCACCAACGGGACAAACGTACATTCAGAAACTGCAGCTACCAAATCAAGACTGGACTCTGGATGTTCTGGGCCCAACCAAATGGCGGGAACCTCACAGTGCACACTTCTTAAGCCACCCAGGGACGCCCTGGAGTTCCTAAACCAGCTATCCACACGCCTGTGGAGGGGGCACAATTCCAAGGGACAGCCTTGCAAACGAGAGTTCAGAGAACTGGCGGCCTGGATCCGCCCGGCCACCGGCGCCAAATGTGGATAATCCCCCCACGAACAGCCAAGACAGCCTCCCAGCGGAAACACAGCCTAGGCAAGGCTTCACCAAACCATGTTGGCAGACACGGGGAGGAGGTAGGACACGACCCATGCGAGCTCCTGAGCACATCCCGGGCAAACCGCCAAACGCACCCAGCCACTAAAGGGGCCACACGCTCTTCTTCCGATCTGGGCGTTCGTCCAGAGGTAACCCTCCCACGCCACCCATACACCCGTGGAGACAGCCGGGCACCGGCCAACCCTCGGGCCCACGACCCTGTTGATGGGGTCAATGGAACTGTGGCAAGAACCCCTACTAAGGCCTCGGGCCGAAGACACACGGTCCCCAGACACCAAGCGTCAGGACAGAGCGTGCGGAGAGCAGGGAATCAGGAGACCCCAGGCAGACACGATGCTGAGAGCACCGCACCGGACCGCGAGGTGGTCTGCCTCCGGAAACGTCCCAGTGGCATCGGGTGAAATGTCTCAACCACCCGCACCCCAACCACCAGTCTAGACACTGAAAAGGACTTGGGACGCTTTAACAAGGCTGTAATTGTATAGCCGCCTAGTGACGCTAACGTTACCTTTACTCTGCTTCAGTTTCATCCCTTACCTTGGTTTATACATATTTATGACACCAACCTATAACTTTGCTAGAATCGATCTGACGTAAGGCAGCACACACATGCCGTTAAGGCATTACCTGCACCCACTCCCCACACTACTCGAGTGCCTTCAGAAACCGTAAATTGGTATGTTGGTATTATGCTAACACCCCATATGCCTAGAAAATCCTGTTATAATAATTTAGCTGCACCTACTCGCTTTAGTCGTATGTCCCCAGCCTGATTGACTTCGACTAACACTTAAACGAGGCCAACTGCGCATTACCTAGCATGTAATGACACAAGTAATCGCAGGGGTGCCCTGTCCAGCATGTTATTTAATCTTCACTATTGCCTAAGCACTACTAGCAACGTTCTGCCTATTTTATATGTCCTACCTAAGTTGCCTTCATGCTCCACAAAAGTTAATTTGTGAAATATCTTGACCAAACTACTTACTATACCTAGTTTAGCAACGGCAAGCATGGATGGTATTACATTTGATTTACACTTGTTTACTCAACTTAAAATTTTATGAGTGCTCTTAATTTTTAATAGCTAGTTATGCCCTTCTTCTTGTTACTAAGCCTGTGGTACAGTATTAGCGAGTTTTAATCTATGCTATATCATAATAATCACTCGCCTGTTACTGTTGAGAACAAATGTTATTAAGCCATGTCTATCACATTGAATGTTCATCACCTTGACCTTTTTACTTTTCTTATGTACTCTCTCTTAAGCGACAACTGCGTAAGCGACAACTGCGTAAGCGACAACTGTTTAAGCAACAAATGTCTATCATTTTAATTTTTATTTTATTAACCACGCTTGTATAAAACTGTTTACATGATGTTCTAAAAAACAAAATATGGCAGTCTTTCTCAGAGGTGTATTGTCTACCACCTTGTTACCACCAACCTGTGTTACCCCACAATGCCTCCTCTTTCTCTTCTGTACCCCATAACGCATATGCCATAATAAAAGAAAGATTCACAAATTGTTCTAATCATCAAACCTACATAAGGTGACGTGGCAGGTGAGCTTATATATTCAAATGGCCATTGGAATAAAACTAAAGAGCCTCCATTTTGTTTAAATGTACATGGGGATTTAGGCCAGAGTGCAGGTAACGTTCTCTTTGTTTTCAGAGATATTTTTGGCAGAAGCTCAAGGAAGCAAGGTGATGGGTCAGAGTAGGACCCACCTGAGAGGTCTGCCTTGCCTTGCCTTGTTAGGTGGGCTAAACTCTCACGGCCATTGGAGCAACTTAATAACCTCCATTTGTTTAAATATACATTTGGGAAGAACACAAGTAATTTCTTTTTTTTTTATTATTATTTGGTTCTTAAGAAATGAAAGAATTAAAGTCAAATAAAATATATCCCTTATTTGTTTCCCATATTAAAAAAAATGGCTATTGGTGTGAAGTGTTTGCCAGGTTTTGCAGTTGAGATGTATTAATTACATGTAGTGTAGCTTACCAGAGAAAAAGTAGCTTTAAACGTTTTTTTTTTTGTCAATCTTTCTTTTATTGAAGCATATTTGATGGGGTACAGGAACAAAGAGAGGGAAATGCAAAAACGGTTTACAATAAATGGTTAGTACATCGATAGCTGCGAAAAATTTAATTTCCTGAGTAATGATGCCTCATTTTTAAATGTGTTAACTTGTCATGTAACAGAAGCATGTTGTAGCTAGTAGCTATAAAAAAAACCTGATAGACTATTAAAAAGTAACAGTAGACTATGCAAAAGCTTAGGCATGCAGTAAACAAGTAGTGTGTGAGGTCATAGCAGATAAAACAACGTGTGGTATCAGTAGGGGGAACATGCTAACATGCCTTGTTCTATGTTGTTATACTTTTTAGTTGCACCGTAATTCCAATTGAAGCAATATAGTTACGTTACAGAAGGGAAGAAGAGGGTGAATGATATATCTGAGGGTGTTCATACATTTGCGATAACGTTTAACATTGATACATATTCACATAAATGTCTGCTTCATTTTATGATGCAATGAATTTGTCCGGTTAGCTCAGCAGTGCAGTGGTAATGTATTCATACACTGACGCCATGCAAGTCTAAGTGAGTTAGTGAAACATATTGCGGGGCTGTATAAGGTCTTAAACATGTATTAGGCATGTATTTATAGGTCTGGCTATAGTCTTCGCGCTGGAAACAATATATAGTTTAAACCCTAAACAGGCTAGTCGTGTTGGTTCGTGTGACGTCGCTGATGTATGTCAGTTATTGCCACAGGCTATTTTTGACTCGGTTTGTTGGATTACAGAGTGCTCACGTGTCAGTTAAGGGGAGCAGAGTAATAGAGGCCATTAGAGCATCTGGGCTTGTCTGTGTGAGCTGAGCTGGTGTGGTATGTCATATGTAAGCTTTAAGCAGTCGCTGGTGTGTCATGTACATGTATGCCCTGGTCCCGTCCCTTGGCGCGGTACATTACTGACTGAAGACACTACAATATGTGCCTCCTTTAGGCTAGCACCAACAATGCCTGCTTAACGGTTCTAGTATTCCGGTAGCGGGCAGGCTATAAGGGATAAAGCAGGGCATACCATTCTCAGCTAACCTGGGTGCATACCACGTAAAGTCATGCAAGCTAGGTTCCGTGTCGGGCACAGTATGCATAACAATAAAAGTAGCATGAGGTCAGGCCTCGGCAGTTCATCACAGAGGCTGTGCCAGGCACCAGTCTGTAGTATGGCTGGGTACAGGCAGGTGTCATTTGGCCATATGGTCTAACTTGTGGATGTGCAGTATCAGTCCGGTTTCGTGGGTCGGTTCGTGCACCGTCTCTGCCGACTAGGTTACATGGTTTCCGGGACAGCCGATTCCCCCATCAGGCACTGTTAACGCGGGTTTCCATGATGTCTCTGCTGTCGTGGTGTCGTTGCGACCGAGGACCACTTTTCTTCAGCCTGAGGCCTTAGTAGGCGCTCGCGCCCTTTCGCCATTGATCCCACCAACAGGATCGTGGGCCCAGGGTTCCGCTGGAACACAAACTTCTCCCTGGGGGTATGGCAGGCTGTGGAGGGGTTCCTCCTGATGAGCGCCCAGCTCAGAAGAAGGATGTGCGACCTTCTCAGCAGCGGTGTCCACGTGAGTGGTGGGTAACAAGCGCCCATGCGCCCAGTGTGCATCTGGGCTTGGGGACTGCTGCCTGACACTGGTTCTCTAATGCTTGGTGACCTGTGTGCTGGGCTTGGTGGTGGTTGCCCTCCGCTTCAGGCTCTGCAACTCAGTTCCCATGCACGTGGCTGTCGCCATCTTTAACTCAGGCCTTCGGCTTGTATGATGTCTTGACAGTGCCTCCGAGCGTGGCTCTGTGGCTTGGACCGGGATCACCTCCCCTGTCCAGAGGGAGGGGGGGGGGGGGGGGGGGGGGGAGGGAGATCAGGGCCAGGTCCGCAGGTAGTCTGCGTGCTTGTCAGGCTCCTTCGGGCAGGGAAGCGGTGCGGCGGCCGTCCACTCCACTCACCGCCAGGCGAGGTCCCGCCTAATGTAGCAGGGATCTCACCTCCGAGGGACTAGAACTCAGAGAGCAAGCCTCTCCTCAGCTCAGGCAGCCCAGTTACTTCAAGCAGTTTTTGGTGGGTTGTTTCCTCCATAATTGCAATTCGCAAGCTTTATGGGTCTCTCTTTTTGCAGGAGCCGAGCTGTCCTGCGACCGCTCAGCTCGTCGGCCCGGCCCCGCCCCCCAGCTTTAAAAGTTTTTAAGCCATTCATTATATTACAATTCTATTAATCCAGGTCATCTCACACTCACCATGTTTCTCACTCCCATCCTTTATCTGCTTTATCTTTATGTTGCTAGTCTTTATATCTACTATTTCCCAATGCATCTACCTCTCCCCCCTATGTTTAGCTCACACTACTCCCATCCTAAAGGCTTACACAGCATTTTTTTAAATCTGATAAGATTTCATCTCCCCCTTATCTTTTCTTGCATAGAGGGGGGCTCATCCGTCACATTGACCAAGTTAGTTACATGTAGAGATATCAGTCAAAGAACACACAATGTGGAAAACTTTGGTTAACATGTGGGTTAAAATTATCGAAAAAAACAAATCTAAATGTTTAAATTGTAAACCACACAAAACAATAGTGTGAGTGAAGCGCTAATAGTAATAAAGAACGTTCCCCTATATTTCACAGGGTATCATGTGGTACATGTAAAAGACAAAATATAGTTTACTATTGTTTAAAGAGCTTTATAAATAATAATAATGTACACCTGTACTGGTGCAGCCTTTTTGTAAATGGCTTTAAAATATGGACGTCTGTGCCTTTTAGGTTGCACACTGACTTCTTTAAAGGGACACTATAGGTTCTTCGGGTGAGAACTATAGCTCCCTGCAGCCTTTCTCATGTAAACACTGTATTTTCTGAGAAAATACAGTGTTTACATTGAAAGCTAGGAACACCTCCAGTTGCAGTCACTCAGAGTGAACCAGAGGGACTTCTGAGTTGATGGAGGCATAAAACTCCTCAATCCACTCAGATCTGCTGTTCACGAGCATCCTGTGATTCAGTATCTCCTCCTACTGCATGCAGACACTGAACTTTCCTCATAGAGATTCATTGATTCAATTCATCTCTGAGGAGATGCTGATTGGCCAGGGCTGTGTTTGAATTATGCTGGCTCTGCCTCCTTGTCAGTCTCAGCCAATCCTATGGGGAAGCACTGTGATTGGATTGAATCAGGCTATCACATGTCAGCAGACTGCTTGTTTTTCTTGAGTCTAACAGCATGCAGATTTACAGCTTCTGGCTTGAATGCAATAAGATTTTTACTATATTTTTGGAGGCATGAGGAGCCCAGGGGGGCTAGATTGTCGTGTTAACATGACAGGAATACATGTAGTTGCACTGGTGACTATAGTGTCACTTTGCCTTTTTTATAATTTAAAGCAGTGGTTCCCAGCCTTTTTCCACTTAAAAACCCCATGGCAGCCCATTTCCATAAACTGTACCCAGGGCCGATGCATGGATTTTTCCCACCCTAGGCAAACAAAAATTGGTGTAGAAGAGGCTCTCTGGATACTGTTTGTAACAGTGCTCACAAAAATTAACGAACAGGAAGCAGCTCCATTTGTGGGCCCCTTACACAGCTCAAGGTCTGGGCCCCCAGGGCCTGACTGTGAGTATGCCTACAAAGCCCGCACATAAGTCCACCTACATGGCCCACCCATGAGTTCGCTCACAAGGAGTGAAGTGTATGTGTGTAGGGGATGTGTTTTGTGTTATTGTAGAGGATGTAATGTGTGTGTGTTCTTATGGTGTATAGGGATACCAATTTGTGTAAGGGATGTAGTGTGTGTGTGTGTGTGTATGTGTGTGTAAGGAATGCAAGATGTATTTCTGTGTGTGTAATTTAATGCAGTGTGTGTCTGTGTGTGTGAGTAGAAATGCATTGTATGTTTCTCTGTGTGTGTGTGTAGGGGTGCATTGTGTATGTTTGTGGGGGTAGGATAGGGGCTGAGAGGGGAGCAGTTTTTATATTTATATATACATACACATATATATATATATATATATATATATATATATATATATATATATATGTTATTTTATTTTTATAGTGCTCTCCCCTCCTATCAATTAGTGATTTTCCCCTCATGTCCCTTAGTGCTCTCCCTTGGCCCTCTGTCCCTTACTGATATTACCTCTCCTCCAGTCCCTTAGTGATCTCCCCTACCCCTCCATCCTTAGAGCTCTCTCTCTTAGTGGTCTCTCCCCTCTCTTCTCTGTCCCTCATTGTTCCTCTCCGTTCCCTGTCCCTTAGTGGTCCATCTTCTGTTTTTATTTAAATTTTATACGCTGGTGAATTGTCACTGTGATAAGATGGCACATAGAAAGAGACCACTTCTACGAATGCTGACCACTACACGCTGCTGACCGGACTAAGGATACCTTTCAACATAAGATAAAGACAGAGACAAAGATCAGCATATCCACAGACTGGTATTGTACCGTCCAAGAGGATATTTCTGGAGCTGGAGGAAAAATAACACACTACTAAATTTCCTTTTTGATTATAATCACCAGCATAAAAAATACTACACCATATCCGGTTTTAAGTGCATTTCCTTTCTTTTATTTATAATCACCAACATCAAAAATACTACACCATATCCGGTTTTAAGTGCATTTCCTTTCTTTTATTTATAATCACCAACATCAAAAATACTACACCATATCCGGTTTTAAGTGCATTTCCTTTCTTTTATTTATAATCACCAACATCAAAAATACTACACCATATTCCGTTTTATTTTTCCTCTTGTTTTACATATGGCTCCATCTCTATTTGAGTTGAGGACACTTGTGAAGGTGCTGCTTACCAGCATTCCCTTTCTATAGAGTGTAAAGTGCCTAGCACATATTGTCTCACTCAAAATTGATTTTGAATATTGATTATTTTGAAAAAGCCATATGTGCTAGGTACATTACTCCTGCAACAGCGGGAATTGGTGCCCCTGATGGCCTGGAGGTAGTGGTTCGATGGACCCTGTCATGGTGAAGAATCTGGAACATTGATAAGAGCGGTGGAGGTCTGGCAGTCTCCTGGGTAGAGTCACCAGGGGTCAGTGGGTGGTCACAATGGTTGGGGGTAGGGAAGTTGTCTGTGGTTTATTCCAGCTCTTGCCTGCAACTGAGACTATGGTCAGCTATGCATACCAGTTCCATCCTACCACATAGAAGCTACACTCAACAATTGCAGCTTCCATCACAACATGTTTATTATTGGAGACAAAACTTTCCACTTGCATACAGAGTATACATGACATTTTGAAGAATTTTATGTAATCAGATACCTTCAGGCAATATTATTGATATAATGCTCCCAAACAATTTTCAGATTTGCAGGACTAATGTTCAATGAGCAATTTATACATTTTTAAAATTTGTTTTTCTCTTCCACAACTATGAAATAATGGGCAACAGAATGTTTTTGGTATTTTCTGAGCAATATGTCACACTAGGTAAACCTAGTCTCTACTCCCGGAGATCTTCTTTCGCTATATATTCTCATGTGAGCCAAACTATTGTATTGAACACAAAGCTTGTACCTAAACACAGGACAACTAAAATTCAAGTATAAGGGCAAATATAAGTGTGGCGATACCAACCTCGCCACTATGAACTGGAGAAGCCTGGTTGCCCGCCTGCTGCCTTTGGACTATGGCCCTGGGAGATTGGGCCCTTTAAAAACCGTATTCGGCCCTAACAGAGTGCATGTCACTCATTCTGGCCCTTTAAATACAGTGGGGTCATTCGGTACTTGCCCTGTGTGAGCGGTGATACCCCAGATAGCTATGCCATGGAGCCCATTCATATAATGAAAGACTATGGGAAAGACTTTAGCTCCATGGCAATTGAACTGTGTGAATAGGATCTGAGCGCTATTCGGTAGTTTTGTGCGCTCAGATCCCAGCTATCTGGGGATATGTGAAATGTCTGTGTGTTATGTGTAACAGGTGACTTGATGTATTTTAAAGTGTTTTACTGTCTTTGTGTCCCCATGTGCATAATGGAGTCTGGTCTCTGTCCTGGGAGGTAATTGGATTACTTCTCCATTGTCTCCAGGAGAGAGGGCTCTGTAAAACCGGTTTGAGCCAGATAGCCATGTGCCAGCCAGGGCCCAAAAGATACTTTTACTAACTTTTGAACCCCTGGTCTGATTCATGCCATTTTTTAATATGTTGTTCCCCTGAATGGATTGATTGTGAATATGTTTTTTATGTGAATGTGATGTATGGTTTTAGAGTTATGAAAGTTGGGTAGAAAGTATGTTTTAACTGTATGTGTAATTGAGTTTCCTCTCAGGATAAGGGGAGGGAATCTGTGGGATGTAACTGTGATGTGATTGGTTGTTTTATCCCTCCCTGTGGGCGGACCTGTATTTGCAACAACTGTAATAAAAAACAGGCTGGGTGTGCCAGCACCTCAGATTCAGCTTGACCCTCAAATCGAAGTGTCTTCTCGTTATTGGGGGAATTGGATCGTATGCTGACTGCCAGGAGTGTAAGCGGATTGTATGCTTTTCCTGTTCAGCTATTCCAGGGTTCGTGTGTTTCCAGTTCGGGAGTTGGAAGATTCGTACAGTTTGCAGTTCGGGAGATTGGTGCTTGCAGTAGCTGTGGATCTATGGGAAAGGGGATTATCGCCTAAACGGTTTTTATCCCCTTCTGAGCGAAACGGTCCGTTACAATAAGATACACGGTTTAAACTTTTAAATGAATGCATCTTTGTTAGAATTATAAACAACAGAGACATCTTCAGGTTTAGACAGCAAATATTGTTTGTCTCCTTGCTTGATGATGATATTCAAATTTGTATGTACTATTTCATTTCTTAACCTCAGTAAGGGAAAACATACCTCCTAAGTGTCGCTACTTAAGAGGGACAGTCCCTATTCTGGCCCCAAATTCCTCTGTCTCTCTATTCTAAAGTCCCTCTTTTCCAGAAGCTCCATATTGTTGGTGTGTCATAACAGAGCTCCACAGCAATGTATCTTTAAACTGCAATACGTGTGTTGAGAAGTCAGTCTGTGTAAATAAAATGCATCATTATTTGAAATTTTATTTTAACTGCATAAATTATTAGTACGTAACTCAATTTTTTTTTTTCTCAAAACAGCCCCTCCCTTGTCCACCGTCACACCCCTCTGTTCAAATATTGGGAGATATGGGAAAAATAAGATGACCTTTGTCTTGGATTAATGTAGCTGTTACTGTTATCATTAATGTTTGGAATAAAATACACTGATAAGTCACAACATTAAAACCACCTGTCTAATATTGTGTAAGTACTACATCTCAGCCCTCGCCGTGCTCCTCTTCCTTTGATGTTGAATCTCCTCCATTCGAAGCTGTATCCCAGCATTCGGCCAGCACTTAATGCATGCGCTCTAGGGTCCTATGTGTTGAAGTCATGATGCAGAACGCTTGGTTCCGCCCTGTTTTAAAGTAATAGTAGCCCAAATCACGTGTTCTATATTAGGACACATTTTTTTGCTTGTTACAAAATCAAATTCCAAAGGCTTCATAGAGCCGTGCAAATAGGAAGGAGTTTTTTTTATTTCGGATTAGGAGAACAAAATTATATACAACATTTCAGTTTCAAGTCTTAATCATGTAATTCTTGATGCCGAAACTTATACTTTGTTCTAATCCAAAATAAAACTCCTTCCTATTTGCAGTATTTGAAGCCTTTGGAATTTGATTTTGTGAGAAGCAAAGCATATAGAACACGGATACCAGGTCAAAGATAGGAGAAGGTAGAAAAATAGAGTACACACAGCCAAGGTCAGGGATTCCCAAAGTAAGAATAGTTGACGTAACAGAGCCAAGGCATACGAGGAATACACTCTCGGTTTACTAAGACCATGACGGCCAAGGAAGTAATGTCAGAGAAGGAAATAAACAAGAATACATGTGTGGTGATTGGTTGGGGAACAATTAAGACAGTTAGTTGGGGATTCCATCTATGGTTCTCCAGGCGTGGTAGCAGACTCTGTTGGGTTCCCTGAGTGCAACACTACCTTTTGGAATTTGAATCTTTGCTCTTTACGTTAAGCCTGGCTACCTTTTTTTTCTTTATGATCACTAGCTTGTGTGTTTGGTTTGTACCTTGAGAGCAGTTCACAATTGTGCAGCCAAAAGAGCTCTGATGTGTCGAGGCATGGACTCCACAAGACCTCTGAAATCGGGCACCAAGACATTGGCAGCAGATTCTTTAAGTCATGCAAGCTGTGAGGTAGGGTCTCCATGGATTAGATTTGTTGTTCCAGCACATCCCACAGATGCCGAATCGGATTAAGATCTGGGGATTTTAAAGGCCAAGGCAACAGTTTGGACTCATGTTCTTTAAACCATTCCTAAACAATGTTTGCACTGTGGCTTGGTGCATTATCCTGCTGAAAGAGACCAATGCCATAGTTGGAACACCAGTACCATGAAGGGGTGCAGGTGGTCTGAGAGAAACCAGTCACCTCGAGATTGTTGCAAAGTAAGATTCACATGATTGCCAGGTCCCAAGGTTTCCCAGCAGAACATTACCCAGAGCATAACCCCTACCTCTGCCGTCCTGCCTTCTTCCCGTTGTGTATCCTGCTACCATCTCTTCCCCAGGTAACTGGCACACATGCACCCAGCCATCCAGCTGATCTAAAAGAAACCGTGATTCATCAGACCAAGCAAACTTCTTCCATTAATCCATGGTTTGTTTGTTCTGACATTTTTCCGTCATGACCAGCATTAAATTTTTCAGCAATTCGAGGTACAGTAGCTTTTCTATCGGCTTCAATGAGCCTTAGGCATCCATGACTGTGACACTGGTTTACTGGTTGTCCTTCGTTTTGTACCACTTTTGGTAGCTACTATCCACTACATACCGGTAACACTCTACAAGACTTGCGGTTTTGGAGACTCTCTGACCCAGTTCTCTAGTCATCACTATTTGGCCCTTGTTAAATCGTTCTGATCTTTTCGCTTGCTCATTTTTCCTGCTTTCAATACATAAAATTCAAGAACTGACTGTTCACTTGCTGCCTGATGTCTCAACCGTATATAATCAATGTTATTCACCTTACCTCTCAGTGGTTTTAATGTTGTGGCAGATCTCTCCTCTCTCGCTCTAAACCAACTGAATGTCCACTAGAGGGCGATGTTAGCTTGCTCGGAAAGTTGCTGTGATACAGATTTTGGCTTCCTGGCCTGCACACACCCTCAGGGTGTTCAATTGAAGCATGTCATTAGGGATTTCTGCTTCATTCCTTTGATTGTTGCAGTGCCCACACGTGGATTCCTGAGGCTGTGAGACGTTTTCTCTGGGCTCTGGCAAAATATGGATTAGTGTTTAGCTTGGTAAATATCCATGACAATAAATGACTTTTCTCAAAGTCACAGTCGTTGTTCTGCTAAAGGGAATGATGAACTCCAAATTCCTTATTCAAAAATAGTTTTTGAAAGTGTTTACCAAAGCAGAAGAAAAGTTGATATTGGAATGTGTGGGTGTTAGAACAACTAAATATATTTTCAAGCAAATTGCTGCACTCTTTTCATTTAACCCAGGCTTCCCCAAACTCCAGCCCTCCAGATGTTGCCGAACTACAACTCCCATGATTCCCAGCCTATCTCTTTCATTCATAGAATCATGGGAGTTGTAGTTCAGCAACATCTGGAGGGCCGGAGTTTGAGGAAGCCTGCTTTAACCCCTCCCTGCAAGAAGTTACCCCTTCTGACTTACTATGTATAGATCCTACCAGGGACTGGGTGGAGGGAATATTAACAAGGGAGCAGGTAATTGCCTGTAATTAAGAGGGAGGAGTGTACTGTAAAAGGTGTGGGACAATGTCTTCCTGTTACCTTTTGATTGACAAGTAGACGAGGAAAGCCAAACACTTTGTGTACTTCAGAAATAACATTCTCAGTGATATGTTTCATTTATATGCTGAGAAAGGATTGAGATACTTCCTGGTCTTACAGCTGACTCTTGTGGCCTTCATCCCCAGGTACAGTGAAAGCAGCCTCATTATACAATTCTTCTAAAGACATCGCAAACTATTCCCTAGTTATTTACAGATGGGGGATAGGTTAAGGTTTTAGATCATGTCAAAAGAGATGCAACGTTCTATCTTTTAGTTGATTACATGGGCGGGTAATCTAGGGTTCTAACATTCTGATATGGTAGGAAAATGATCAGTATTATTAATCATTGTGTTGTAGTGAAATATTACTAATGTAGTACCCTCCCCCAGCAGGGAAAAACTGCTAAACCTATATTTGTTCTTATATGTGTGTTATTGGGGGTGGGAGCAATTGGAATTTGCCCCAGGTGTGAAAAGATCTAGTTAGGACTCTGCTGGCTGTAAAACATTTTTTTTTTCCTGTGTGAAAAATTGTGTAACTGCAGACAATTTGGCAGCAAGTATTTAATTTCTTTTTTTGGTTTGAATGACTGGTAAGTAGGAGATCTTAACATGTGCTGATTGCAGAACGCTCTGTTAAAGGGACACTAGCACCTTGAAAAGGGGATTATCCACAATTCTTATTTTTATGAGTTTGGAAGAGATCCCTGTGTCCCTTACTGGTGAGGAGCCCTTGGATTATACAGTTGATGTATAGCTGTAAATATGCTGCGTATTTGGCAGTTTTAATGGATGGTTATGTTTTCAATGCCATGCACTATTTCAATACAGGGATTTTTTTCACTAACCAGTGCTTCTAGTGAACTGAAAACCTAATTGTAAAATCAAATAAAAAATTGCAGACTTGACGAATTTGCTAAATCTGATGCCTAACTTTTGCCATTTGATTTTCAGTTTCTTACAGTTTGGTGTTAAGTGAATAAATCTTTTTACTACTGATTTGTAAATGATCCTGTGGTTATTTATTGTAGGGCTTATCATGGGGACAGCAATTATTCAAAGATATTGAAGAATATTTAAACTGGAAATACATCATCTGTGTACAAGGACATTCTAACATACATTCCAGGTATGAATGAAAGCTTATAAAAGGTTAGTGCCTAAACTGTGAATTGTCAGAATGTACCAGGAAATTGCAATTGTAAAAAGATGCGTTTTGAAATTTTTTCTAATACAGTTAGATTGGCCTAAAATTGAGCAATTCCCCAAAAAAGTCACTATCAGAGTTATACCCTACGTATTGCATACTGAGCAGTTCAGCTAGTGGATATTTGGTTTCTTGCATTCTGTAATATGGTATGGGTGTTTTATGTAATTGATTTTACTAGTCAGTTGTGAAATTCCTCAGCATTATACAACCACAGTAATCAAATCCTCAGTATTTGTAAGGCATATTAAGACCGAGGCTAGTATAAGGTGTACAGTAAATTGAAGATGTAAAAAATACAACTCGTGTGTATGTATATATGTATGTATCCTACCCTACCTCACAACTTGCAGGACTTAAAGAATCCGCTGCTAATGTCTTGGTGCCCAGTTTGTATGTAGTTCATTTCAAAAGGCTTTTCCATGGCAGCATATTAAGTAAACAAATTAAGCAACTAAACTTTATAGGACAACCACAAACTGCGTTGGGGTATTCATCCAAATCCTGCAATGGAGGGTCTATGAAACCTCAGTGGAGGGGTTTTGATAGCATGCAAATTGTCTTCTCCATGTTCCAGTTGTGGGTAACCAGGTTGGTCAGAAATCACTATGAAATCTCAGTGGAGAAGGTGCCCTCAAAGTCTTAAGAAAAGTCTCTGCTTCAGATAAGTCCTCAAATGATAATTGGAAACATTGTGCACAGTGTATGGATTAGGATCATCTACGGGATTTTCAGATAGGACGGTATTTGTTTGAAATATTGCTTTAATTTTACATGGTAGAATGATATATGTATATCCTCTATCTAGTTCACTTTGGTGGTCAGTTAGAAGCTGGCTAATTGTTGTCAAGACCCTCTGGTTAGCCCACTGAGTCCATCAATAGTTTGTTAATATCCCATTTAGTCTCAGGGATCTGGTCTTCTTTATCAAAACAATTAATTTGCTTGCTAGTATGTGACAATAGGTCATCAGGTGTTTTACACCCCACCTCCTATAGAATGTAAGCTCGATTGAGCAGGGTCCTCTTCAACCTATTGTTCCTGTAAGTTTATTTGTAATTGTCCTATTTATAGTTAAATCCCCTCTCATAAAATTGTAAAGCGCTACGGAATCTGTTGGCGCTATATAAATGGCAATAATAATAATAATCAGGTGGGTTGAATGACATGTCAATCTTTGCAGACACTTTGTTTGTATTGGTTTGTATGTTCTCAAGTTCGCAATCAGGACTCCCTGTCTAGAATGTTTCCAAGTCGCGATAGGGTAAGGGTAATGACAACTATATAATAATTAAAAACTACTCACGGTTTATTCATAACGTATGTACCCTTGGTAATTTGAGGAATTTCCACTTTTTGTTCTTGTAATCTCAAGGACAAATCTTGTTCATTATGGATTTATCTGCCAAGCCATCTTCAGGTCATTTCTGCTGGTTAAGATGATATTATTTAGAGAGATACCTTGGTTTCGTGTATTTAACCATTGTGTTTCAAGGGTGTGCTTTGCTCTCTGGCTATGGCTGTGTGTATCCTTTAGCTTGATAAAAAAATAATAATAAATAGATTGTGTGTCTCTTAACAATGGAATTGTTACAAGTATCTTCTAAAAATGTATTTAAAGTGTTGATCTAAGTGCCGTGGAAAGCTATGCTCGTTGCATGGGTTACAGAGGAAAATAGGCCGGCATAGAACAGAGCACTGTGGGCTAATAATTGTGGCACATTTTAGACATGGGCTTTTCAGGGCTCCACTCAGGTTTCCAGCCCCGGTCAGCACCCTCCATCCCTCACTTCCCGACGCCCCTCTGTACGCCCTGTTTTTCCTTGCAGTAAATTCGCAAAAGTAGCTGGTCTTTTGTTTGTTTACTTGTTTGTTTTTTGGGGTAATGAATGGATTTGGTTAGGGAGATGTTTTGTCGATTCTAGCCTTTCATCGAAAAGTCTGGCAGCAAACCTGTTGCATCGCCAGTTACAAATGAATCTAAGTGTGCCATGTGTGCCTGAACATTTGGTTTTATTCCTGTCCACATTCTTGTGATGATTCTACAACTGAATCATAAACTGTGATAGATTTTGTAAGTAAGCTGCTATTTTGGGCCAACTTTACATAAGTGTTCCACAAATTATACAGTGTGAACCCAGTAGTTGAGAGGATGGATACCTCCCTTTTTAGTGTTACACCCTGAACACTTCATTCATTATCTTAAGTTATTGTTGCTGTAATTTGCAATGATTAATTATCTTATAAGTGTAGTCTTTCACCAGAACTATAGCACTTTTCCCCCCTTTCATATCTCTTGCTGTTTTGGACCCCTAGTGGACCAGTGTGTGAGAATATCCCGTCATCGGTAGTGTTCATGGAATTATTAATCCATTAAATCTATTTAGGCATTAAATCCTGGTTTATCATTCTACGCTGCCTGGTAAAAATAATAATCTAAAAGCACTATATAAGCAGATTACATAGTCAGAGTAATATTCAGGTATATCTCACTTGTGGATTTAAGTTTATTATTGACACTATGTATGATTGCAAAGGTTATAGTGCATATACTGCCCCCTCTGGGTGTGGATTATAACTGCAGATATCCCTGGAGCAGTAATGGCAAAGAACGAAATTTGCTTTCTCATTTACATCCACAATCCATCCAATTTGTGCCCGCCGATGAGTGGATCTGCTGTGGGTGAGGAAGGCTAAACTGTGTATCATGATCATGAACTAATACTGTTGCCTGTGCCGTGTGTGTTGAAGGGGTAAGATAATTGGGTGGTAACTGAATTAAGCAAATAAACCAACCATTACCAGAATTTCCTTTTATATCGAATACACAAACACACATACATTTACCCTTTAACTTCAATTACTTTTAGTAAGTGGGCGAAGGATGTGCTCTTACACACATGTGCACGTCTGGAAATATTTGGACACGGACACAATTTTCATAATTTTGGCTCTGTTCACCCCTGCAGTGTAATTGAAAATAAACATATGAGATGCGATTGAAGTGGAGGCTTTCAGCTTTAATTCTCAATTGGTAGAACAAAAATACTTTTGTGTGTAAACCTCCAAAATCGGCCACCATTCTTGGGCAGTTTCTTCCAAAAATCTTCTTTATTGATAATCCAACAAAAGTTTTTACATGGTAAAGTCGACGTTTCAGTCCTTAAGAAGAACTTTAATGAGGACATGTAAATCCTGCTTAAAGACTGAAACGTACATATTTCCATCAATGTGAATTTAACATTTACTTAAATTAACTTTTTTTCCTGGTATTTTCAAGGTATACAAAACATTTCTCTGGGGCTATTTTTCATGTTTTATGACTTTGTTTTTTTGTGTGAGCCATACAGTAATAAAACTGTCATCATTTTTTTTTTTCTCAAACGCACAAATGTCCCTACAAATATAATGCAGGTGGTTATTTACAGGACAAAATGCTTATATATGTTCTCTTTAACCTTTATGCTAGTGTTTCAACTGCCTGTTCTGATATAGAGTGGCGGGCTGTGCAGACGGTGTGTTTTTATTTTCATTTTTTTTCTTTGTGATGGAACAAAATACACCAGTACATATTCAATAATTAAGTGTGGGAATATATAAATATATATTCAATACAATGTTAAACAAATGTCTGCACACCAGTCAAGCCATAAGACTTGCTTTTCCCACAGAAATCACAAATTTGCAGTGATGTTACTACCACAAAGGATTCTGGGTGTATATGTAAATTTTTTTTATAATATTTGTATCTTGTAATACCTTTTTTATTGGACTAACAGAATTTTTTAATGACAAGCTTTCGGAAGAACTTCCCTTTCTCAAGTCTAAAGCATTTCTGAGCAAGATGACACATGGTGACACATTCAAAGTTGAGTTGTGATACAAGGGTTAAAGCGACGAGTCCAGATAAGACACAGTTTTGATAGAAAATAGACACCATTCTCGCAGAGGGTCGTAAATATCTTGTGTGAAGATCACAGAGTGAGGAGGGAGGGAGAGAGAGAGAGAGAGAGAGAAAAAACAAGAAGACGGTGCTAGAAGGTGCAAAATAATTGCTTATATTAAGAATGCATGAATTCTCATCCAAGAGGATATGCATGAAGGCCTATATCCAGCATACACAGACACACACACACAGAATCACACTCACACACAGGTACATATACATATACGCAAGTAGTGTATATGTACAAGTACATTCAACAATATACATATAAATACAACCAAATTCACAAATATATGAACATGCACACCTATACATACATCCACAGACAAGCACCAATACATGTACAAATGTGCCTACACATACATAGACCCATATATATGTATATGTACGCATACACCTATTCACATATACACACATGTATGCATATATGCCACACTTTATACTTGAACTTCCATTTGACAGCTGCTCCAGAGTTCCATTTGACAGCTGCTCCACAGCTCAGACCCACCACTTTTCTGTTTAACCCCTTAAGGACACATGACATGTGTGACATGTCATGATTCCCTTTTATTCCAGAAGTCTGGTCCTTAAGGGGTTAAAAATTACCTTGATAAGACTGAGAGATGCATAGAGCTTCCCAATTAACATTAATAAGGGGTGTCACATTGTCCTTCTGCACTCGACAAGCTATTAAAAAACACCACTTCAGCTAGTCTTGTTTACATCATATAAAACCTGTGTCATGAGTAGAACTAAATTTCTGTGCTTGTATGTGTACAAGAATATGAATATAAATATATATGTACCGGTATGTGATTTTTGTTGCTTTTTTTTTTGTCTACGAGCCATGAAACCAAAGAAGTAGGATGCAGTGTACCTGGGGGGGAAAAAAAATGTTCATCAAATTATAATAAACACTGAAAATGTGTAGGTCTTTGTATAAGGTGTTGGACTTTTCCATGACCCCTGGTATTGTTTGGGGACCAATATGTCACATTCTCATTACATGATTATTGGAGGTATTATTTTTATTGTACGGCAGCAAAAAGTCAATTTACTTTCAATAAGAACCAGTTCTGACTTTGTTATATGGTGTGGCAGTGGATGTAACCTAGTTATATTTTACAAAAGCAAAGTTATTTAGGGATTACAATAACAAAAGGCAATAATATAATGCATTAAGACTCATTATGATGTGGAATTTGCTATCCAATTGAATTTTGATGGCATATGAATATGCAGTCCATACCCTCGAGAAATTGGATACTTTTCTAGCAGCAGAAGGCAAACCGGTTGTAACAATCTAATTAAGCACAGGTAAAGTTGATTTAGAACTCGGACTCTACCTTAGAAGCAGAGAAAATATTTATTGTAATCCTTTGGTTTAATGGAAAATCCTTAAATACAGATAATTATAAAAGTTGATCTTGAGTGCATGTCTTTTTTTTTTTAACCTGATTTTCACAAATTTCAAACTTCCTGGTTTAAACATTACAATGATCTTAAATTAAAATATAGAAAACAAAATTACAGCTGCCACTTGGTTATATTCTCACCGATCTAAGTAACTGTAAACATAAATGGGATATCCAAATTCCCATTGCATGCCGGTTTATCGCTTACTTTTCCGATGAGGTCAGGAAGGATGTGATCTTGGGAAACAGGGCTTACTAGCCAAAAATGTGCTTTTTTTTTTTTTTTTAGATGGATGGAAAGTTTGATTTAGGACTAGAATTTGTTGGGGGATGGACAGATGGGGATGGACAGAGAGAGTCTGCATGCATGTATTTTTTTTGTCCGACAATAAGTATATCTACCCAAATACTGAAACATTGCTATATTGTCTCTATGTTGATATATGCTGAGAGCTCAGAGCATTGCACTGCCTCCTTGACTGCATCCTGCTGCCATCTCTTCCCCAAGTAAACAACGGGCACGCATCTGGCCATCCATCTGATCTAAAAATGTTATTCATAAGACCAGGCATGCTTCTTCCATTGCTCCATATGTCCCTATTGAAGGCACTTTTTATAGGGCACCGGTCTGAGCCCCATGAGTCTGACCGGTCTGAGCCCCATATACCGCTCCATTGCGGTGTAAACTGCAATGCACTGTGTGTTCTAACACCTTTCTATCATGGCCAGCATTACGTTTTAACAACTTTAAACCATTACTATATAGCCAATGGAATACATCACAGAAATTGCACTACTTTTGATCTTTTTACTGTCTCTAGTCAAGTCCAGACACAAAATGTTTATTCATAAGGTTTGACCAAAGGCGTTTGTGTTGAAAAATGGCCAGATCCTTTAATTTTTGAAATAAGGAACAGTCACTAACGTACAGTGGAGTTCACTGGCGGATCCAGGGGGAGACTTTTTTTAAACAAAGCCCCCCCACACATTCACACACTGCCCCACACGCACATGCATTGCCCCCCCCATACATACACTGCCCCCCCCCCCCCCCACACACACATACACTGCCCCTATACATACACTGCCCCCCTGAGCTATAGTCTGCAAGTGCCCCTCCCGAGATCAGGCTCTGGATCCGCCACTGGTGGAGCAGCATAGTTTTTCCTTCTTCTAATCATTACAGGGGCCTAGTGTGGGCACCCAAACTCTGCACCTTCATGTTGCTTATCATGGTGAGGGCTGACTCGCATAGTTGTTGTAATACAAAATGACTAAATGGCAGCAAAAAGTAATTTGATCAGCAGTTTGCTTCAGTGCTCTTCAGATGTGCATCTACCAGAATTAAGTGCTGACTCCATAGCCGATGTAAATCAGAATTAACCTTACATGTCTTTTTTTTCCAGGAGACCTCACCCGACATAACTGTACAATGCTACAGAAATGTAACTAGGAATAGTCTATTTGTGCATGTTGAGATTAATTTTGAATCACATAACCATTATTTAAGACTGCTAGTCTAGGCACGTTGTCTGTCGATCTGTCTTACTTCTGTGTTATATGTATATTGTACCTTTTGTGATTGTAGGCATGGCCATAATGTCCATATTTGGCAGCAAAACAACTTTAACACCATGTTATATCAAAGGAATAATAGAGGCACGCACATGGTATTAAAATGGATTTCAATAAATGACACATGTATTTAATGTCTTTATATTTTTAGATTTTCTTGTCCTGTTAAACTCACATTATCACTATTACCACAAAGTGTCACAACTATAGTATAACTTCTAAGTTACATAAGACAAAAACATCCAGATCATAGCACACACCCACTTAGTGAATGACAATTGTGTCGTGAATGACCGGGTGAACAAATTTTAATTATGAAAAATTATAACCTTGGCGTACACATTAGAATCTTATTTTTAGTACACGGGTTAAAAACCTAAGCAAAATGAAAATTAGTTTTTTACTATTTTTGTTTAAACCTACCACTGTGCTCTGTCATTTTGAGAATATTTTATTCCAATCATTATTTGCCTGAAATTTTACTTCTTATAGAAAATGAGTTGCATTAGCAAGCTGAAATCCACTATATTTGACTCAGGCCTGAATAAAAACATAAAAGCACCTTGCAGCCATTCATGTGCCAGAAGAACATTGACATTAAATTATTATCAAATTACTTTCTATGTTTCAGACTATGTTTCAGACCATATTAGTGATATACACATTAAAATATGAATAAAAGTAAATTTCAAGTTTAGACATAAATAGCTGATTTCAGTAGTTCGTTGGAGATTGTTTAGTTCAAGCATGTCAAACTCAAAGGCTAGCACGGGCCAAATAAACAAGGTTTAAGTTTGTGGGCCACACTCTCTGACAGACACACACACACTGACAAGCACACACACACACACACTGACACACACATTTACACATTCTTGCACACACTCACATCATTTTATTTATTGCTCCCTACCTTTGGGAGCTGATGTGGGGCCTCTCCCTGGGGTCCAGTGGGGATCTTCTCTCAGGAGCTCAGTCTTCCTGCTCATCATTGCTTCCTTTCGCGCAGTTTAGTGATGCCGGCATGACGTTATATTCCGGCACTCTGCATCACTTCAGAGGGCACGCGCGAGCTCCCTCGCTGCCGCCAGCGTCCTCTCCTCCACGGCTAGGTAAATTTTAGCAGAGTAGGCACCTGCAATGTGAGTAAGCATGTCAACCATTGCAACCCTCCCCCTCCCCTAGACATCAGCAAGTGGGGGAAATGTAATGCGCATGCGCTGGCATTATTAATGGGCGTGCTCGCTTTAGTTGTATAATGCTTTCCTATGAGGTTTTACATGACGCTGGATGTCCTCCTGCATAGCAAGAGGACATCCACAGTCAGGCGACCAAAAGTCTCAGAATGACCCGGAAATCCCTCTAGTGACGGTCTTATAGACAACCACTAGAGGTGGAGTTAACCCTCCAAGGCAATTATTGCAGTTTATTAAAAACTGCAATAATTACAATTGCAGGGTTAAATGACCTGGGACAGTGCTTCCAGACCACTTCAGTGAGCTGAAGAGATCTGGGTGCCTAGTGTCCCTTTAAATTCCCAACAATTTATACTCTAAAAACCATGATAATTTTTAAATTTAAGAAATTGTCATATATAAAATAATAAGCAATACATTAAAATCCACTGTATTTGTTTGTTGTTTGATAAATGGTACTTATTTAAGTATCTGAAATACGCCTGTTATTTCCCTGTGTCAAGATGTTTAGAGCCACAATTACAAGGCCCACTGGAATTTATCTGAAAGTAAAATAATAATAATAACCAGGAAATGCACATTCAGATTACTCTGGTTTTCAAGTACGTCCTAGGGATGTTACCTTAGCCCAACATCGAGGGGTTGTTACTGATAGTAATCTAATGTTTGCAGTCGTTTATTTAACAATGGTGCTTTCTATTTTCTTTGTTTGCTTTTAGAACCCACCCAATGGCTGTTTAAAATACTGCGTTTTGCCTATATGAATGAAATGCATTGTCTGTAATCGTAAATGTTCAAAACACAAGTAAAGCACCTTTATCCTGAAGTTTACATTTAATATCATTCTGATATGAACAGATAAGCAGAATTGTCTGAAGTCTCCCAGACCAGGAAGTAGTCTAGCACTGCACATCAGAAGAAAGCACCTTTTACAACAAGTAGCACACCTCTCCATAGATACCAACAAGTAGTTCCAGGCTGTGCACAAGTGTCACCTTCTTTATTTTTCCTCTGTAGAACAGCCAACCATTAGAAGACTAGCCATGTCAGAAGAAGTGGAATGGGTACACCTGCCTGAAAATTGGAGCTATGGAGTGATGAGTGATGGAAGAGTTTTCTTCATTAAGTGAGTGTGCCGCTATTAATCCATACCCTGTGTTTATAACACACTGTTCCGTCAACCCCCACCAGGGGGGAGATTTTATGTAAGTTCCCTTTGAGCATTTTGTAGAAGCAGTGCAAGTATAATCGCTGCCAGTAATGTTCACAGACATACTTAATGTAATAACAGTAAATGCTTGCTATTAATAAGTGTTTTACCAGGAAGGATACTTTGCGATTTTCGCTTGTTTTCATCTACGCTATTACCAGGCTCAGTTGTAATCTTTGTCCTGATAATGGCTGTTTTCAGTACCGCTGCTGTTTTATCAATACAGTAGTTTTGATAAAGAAAACATGACACCAAATAATTATTTGGAAAAAAAAATTAAAATACATTCATTCTATCTAACACTGTTGTGCGCTTTTATTTTTCCACATGGTCAGATATAAAAAAAAAAGGCAGTCTTTGCCCTGGTGCTAAGTTGTCGAAAGTTTTTTTTTTTTTTTTTTTTTTTTTTTTTACAGAGCAGGATTAAGATACTAGAGCAGGCTGAACTACAACTCCCATGATTCTCAACCTATCTATTTAATTCATAGAAACATGGGAGTTGTAGCTCAGCAACATCTGGAGGGCCGGAGTTTGAGAAAGCCTGTACTAGAGTATCCTAAACAAATCACCAGTTTGGGCCCCACATATCACTCTTAGTATAGCGATGACGAATGGAGCCAAGCATATTCCGCCTGTGCCTTGGCGGTTGCTTTATGATTAAACAGGCCATGCTCTTTGATTATACGTTACCCTTGTGAACTTGTAGAACATCTTGTTACTTGGGCACACTCCAGTGTCCTGATGTTTGCAAACACAAAGTCAGATTTAAGGGTTGTTTGCACTAGTTGCACCCCTGGCACATGTGATTTAGGCAGCCGGAACTCTGGTGAATGACATTTTCAGCTTCTTCTCTTGCAGGAGACACTTGGAAAATATACATCTCCCCTCCCTCTGTGCACTCCCTGTGGGTTGTGCCTCCTTAATTATGACAAGCATCTACAAGATAGGAGTTAATGAAAAGTCCCTCCCCTTTATCCCATAAAGGGCTTCCCCCGGCAAACCCAGCCCAGTTCATCCTTGTCCCAGCATGGGATGGATCAAGCTTCTACTTGAGGTAGAGCCGCCCGGGTGGTAGACTGAGCGGCATGGCTCTGTCCATGGAGGTCCCGAGCCCTTTCAGGTATTTGTGTCGCGCAAGTATGTTCCGGCTTTGTGATTATGGGAGGGCCAGGGGATGCCTTCATGACGCTACAGGCCATGTGCCTGTGCACAGCGGTGGAACGCATGCCTGGGTGGTGTTGCGTTCCACCGACATTCTGGGTACGCCGCTGCACGCGTGAACCGGAACTTCCGGGAAATCGCACCGGATTTGGGCGTAAAAATGCGGTGCAGTTTTCCTCTGGCAGCTAGATGCTGGTCAGAAAGGATTCTCCGTGTCACCAGCCCCCCACACGGCTAAGAGGTTTTTGAGGAAAGATTAAAAAAATCTTTACTTTGAAACTCTTTGCTTTCTGTTAAACCGTTTAGGCCGCAGGCATAGGCAACCTTCGGCACTCCAGATGTTTTGGGCTACACTTCCCATGATGCTTTGCCAGCATTATGGGTGTAAAAGCATTATGGGGGATGTAGTCCACAACATCTGGAGTGCCGAAGGTTGCCTATCTTAAAGGTATATTTCTGTTATTTTTCAGATATGTCTAGCCCTCAGCAAATGGATAAATACATGCCTACTCCTGCAACTAGGAAGGCCTCATCCAAAGCCAAACATTTAGTTTGCAATGATTGTTCCACCCCCCCTACCGGATGGAACTAGGAATAAAGTGTGTAATCAATGTGCAGCAATGTCTTTGGAAAAATCCAAACAAAAGGATATGCAATCGTTCCTGTCCTGGTTTCAGGATAACCTAGCTCAGACTTTGGATCCTTTTAAAGAGTCACATAAGGTTTCTGCTGTGGTGCCTGAGGTGGTCCTTAGAGGCAGAAAAAGGTGGTCTTCTTCTAATTCTGACATATCTTCAGGCGAATGTTCGTCTACTGCTGACTCAGGGGTTTCTAGTTCATCATCTTGAGTGGAGTCTGGGTTCCCACCGGATAAACTAAGAAAGTGAATCAGAGTTTGTTGCAGGAAGATACTGCTAAGGGTAAGAAAGGTTTCCCTGTACCTCAAGCCATGGTTGACCGTATTTACAGGGAATGGGAAAACCCAGAAAAGCGAGCCTTTATCTCCCGGCATTTTAAAGAATTGTTCAAGATTACGGATGATGCTAAATGGGACAAATTGCCTAAAGTGGATATCCTGGTGGCTCAGCTTTCTAAAAAGACCACTATTCCAATAGGGGAAGTAGCAGCATTAAAGAATCCTATGGATAAGAGGGCCGAGACCTTCTGCAGGCGTGCTTTCCAGTCGGCAGGTTTCCAATGTAAAGCTTTGCTGGCAGGGGCAGCAGTATCCAGAGCTAGTAACTTGTGGCTGCAATCTTTAGAGGAGATGATGTTGGACTCTCCAGACAAGCAACTGGTTGGGCTGCTACAAAATGTGAAATGGTCTAATACATTTATTATGGATATGATGAAGTGTTCAAGTTGGCTTCCAGAATCATGGGCTTATCTTCAGTTGCCCGTAGAGCCTTGTGGCTCAGAGCCTGGACTGCAGATACAGCCTCAAAATCGGTCCTCGGTGAACTCCCATCGGAAAAACAAAAGCTGTTCGGGTCTCCTTTAGAGGAGATCATTAAACAGATGTTTGAGACGAAAAAAGCCCTACCTCAAGACAAGAAATTTTCTTGGAAGCCTGGTTATAAAAAATTCCAGTATAGGAATAGAAGAACCTGCCAGGATAGGCCTCGTTATTTTCAAAAAAGAGGAAAAAATCTGAGGTTTGAGGAGAAATTTTTTTATAGATCTGACAAGTGTAGGCTTTTCTGATGCCAAGAGAGTAGGAGGCAGAATCCAGCGTTTCTTCAAAAGTTGGGAAGAAACTACAAGCAATCTATGGATTCTAAATCTGGTGAAAAGAGGGCACCGATTGCACTTTCTAAACCTGCCCAAAATAAAATTAATAATTTCCCTTTATCCATCCTCCCGAGAATCAGAAGCTCTGTTTGCAGCAACAGTTCTGCTATTAAAAAAAAAAAAAAAGGGGGGGTCATAGAAAAGGTTCCGGTGACCCAGGAATTCCAAGGGGTCTACTATCCTGTGTGATTTTTTTGAATCGTAGGTGTGTAGTTTAGTTCATAGCTGCGAGAGAAGTCTGCTGGTATGGCTATCCCTAGGTATTTAATATATGTAGATGTGAAGTCAAAGGGGTAGATTTTGAGTGTAGCTGTATTAGTGGGGGCGTCTATGTGTATGGCGAGGACTTCAGTCTTGTCGATATTTAGTTTATATCCCGATACTTTGGCGTAGGTTTCTAGGGCTTGGAGGAGTAGCGGAAGGGATGTTACTGGTTCTGTTATTGTAATGAGCAGGTCGTCCGCATATGCTGCGGTTTTGTACTCTTCTTCGCGGATTTTCAGGCCTTGTATGTTTTCATTTGTTCTGAGTGTTTATAGGAGCGGCTCCAGGGAGAGCGCAAAGAGGAGTGGGGACAAAGGACATCCCTGGCGTGTGCCGTTGTGTATTGTGAAGGAGGGGGGGTGTGTTAGGGGGAAATAGGAGATGGGCTTGTGGGGTGACGTATAGTACTTGCAGAGCGGTTATGAATGTTTGTGGGAATCCGAATTTAACTAGAGTGGCGAATAAGAAGGGCCATAGCAGATGGCACACTCCCTGAGAGCGGTTATTGATAAGGCACGCTCAGCATAAAGCGCTCACCGCGGCACCACCGCTTTAGATAACGCCACCAACCAAGTGGAACTAGAGCTTTTATATAAACCTCCTAGCCAATGTCATACTTTAAGTTCCACTAACACTACGCGCTTAACGACAGTTCTTATCAATGCCACATAGACGTCACATAAATATGGTAAACACACCTGACACAGCTATCGCAACATCTTTACTTTACAAGTTCAAGTTTTCCTGAATGTCTAATCTACATAAATAAAAAATGTGCAGTAATAGCAAATGTCATACTAATGTTACACTTGTTACAGTCGCGCTTGACCTAGCTGTTGTGGCTAATCAAGCAAAATGTACAACTTGCACAACAAAAATAAAGAATTCAAAAAAAAAAAAGAAGGGCCATAGCAGTCTGTCAAAGGCCTTTTCTGCGTCGAGTGATAGGAAAAGGGTTGGTATGTGTCTAGTTTGTGCCGTCCAAATGAGGTTGTATGTCCATCTTGTGTTGTCGCTGGCCTGTCGCGCTGGTATGAAGCCTACTTGGTCTGGGTGTATTAATTTGGGTATGAGGGGATTGAGGCGGTCAGCAAGGATTTTGGTGAACAGTTTTATATCTACGTTGAGAAGGGAGATCGGTCGGTAATGTCCTGGTTCTAAATGTGATTTATTAGGTTTTGGGAGGAGGCATATGTTGGCTTGTAGCATGTCTTTTGGTAGTGGGTCACCCTGTAATATGGCGTTGTACAGGTTGCATAGGTGTGGGATCAAGGTGGGGGCATACGTTTTGTAGTAGAGTCCGGTGAAACCATCTGGGCCATGGCTTTTGTTGGGTTTCAGGGATTTTATCGCCCCTGCGAGTTCTTCTATCGTTATGGGATTGGCCAGCGATTGTGCTGTTTCTCCAGTGAGGGATGGTAATGTTACCTGTTACATGTCCTGTAAGTCTTTTAATAGGTGTTGGGTTGTGGCGTGCTTCTGGTGTGTGATCGTATAGAGCCTCGTAGTATTTTAGAAAGACGCTAGCAATTTCTTCTGGGGCCTCTGAGACTGCTCCGTCTGGTGTGCGTATCGTGTGTATCTGTTTGTTTTCGGTTCTTTAAGTTTTCGTGGGAGTAACGTATCGGCTTTGTTTGCTTTGTCATAGAAGAGTTGTTTTGACCAGAGTAAGGCTTTTGTCAAGTCTTTTGCCATGTATGTTTTGATATCTGTTTGGCATTTTCTTATTTGTTCGTTTAGTTCTTGCGTTGGGTCAGTTTTGTGCTTTGCTTCGAGGGTTCTAAGAGTTTTGAGTGTTTGTTCTAGGTGTGCTACCTGTTGTTTTTTATGGATAGTTGCTTGGTTTATCAGGACTCCCCTGATTACTGCCTTATGGGCAGCCCATAGGGTCCCTTCCGAGGTGTCCGTGTCTTTGTTCAGTTGGAAGTATTCTGTGAGGGCTCTATCAACCGATTGTCTGATTTGTGGGTTGTGTAACAGGTGGGGGTTTAGTCTCCATGACCATGGTCTGACGGTGCACGGTAGGTTAATTGTATGTTATTTCTGCGTGGTCGGAACCACGTAATGGGGCCTATGGATGTGGAGTTGGCCTGTCGCGCTAGTGCTGGGGAGATGAGAAAAAGGTCAATGCGGGAATATGATTGATGTGGGTGCGAGAAGAAGGTGTAATCTAAAGATGTTGGGTGTTGGGATCTCCATGCGTCTAGTAGGTGGGTGCGTGAGATGAATGAGGAGAGCAGTTTGTCGGCTTTGGCCGTCGGTTGTCTATGTTGGGTGTGTGTGCGTGTGCGAAGTCTGTCTACTGAGGGTGATGGGGTGACGTTGAAATCTCCGCCGAGTATGGAAGGATGGGAGGGGAAGAGGGCTAGGTGTGCCTGTATCGTTTGCCAGAAAGTACTGGAGGGTGTATTTGGGGCGTATAAGGAGGTGAAAGCATACGAGTGCGTGCCTATTTTGCCCGTGACTGTGAGGTATCGGCCTTGTGGGTCTGCTATTGTGCGCTGGATGGCGAGTGGGCACGATTTTCGTATAACGATAGCTACTCCGTTGTGTTTATCGTGAGGGGAGCTGGCGAAATGGTTAATTCGGTAGTGTCGGCTCAGGAGAGTTGTTTAGCTTCGGTGTAGTGTGTCTCTTGAAGGAGGAGTATGTCCGCTTTAGATCTGTTTGCCCATCTCATTAGTTTATGTCTTTTGGCCGGATTATTTAATCCTTTGCAATTTATTGATAGGCAGGTCAGGGTGGCCGGCATGCTGGGAGTCGCTGTGTTGTTTCTTTTTTTTTTAAATTTGCATTTTATTAGCTTTTGCACATAAATCTTACAACGTGACCAATATATGGGTAAAGTAAAGTATAGTAAAATATAAACATTTGCAATGCTGGGTATGGGTCCATATCACATATAGCCAAACAGCACTACATGTTAAGGAGATATGATACTAGGTTAAAATATGCTAGTTTTACTTGTAATGTCTAGGATTAGAGTAAAGTGTCTCTAGATTGTAGTTGTGTCTTCGGTCTCTCGTCGTTGATCGTAGGCTTGTTTTGCCGTCCTCGCATTGTAGGTTTGCGCTGGAACTCTTCAGGTAGTGTTCCTCGAGCCCCGTAATTTTTGCAATGGAAGGGTCTTCACTACTGCAGATTCCAGTCTCCACCGTGGTGCGGTGTGGCCCTGAGTCATAGGGGTCGGTATGTCGTGCCCCTTGGGGTCTGCTCGTTTCTTTGGTGTAGGCTCCGGTTGTATTTGTTGTCGTCTGTCTGTTAGTGCATTAAGGCTGCGGAGGAAAGGTTCTGGGTCCTCGGAGGAAGTGAGGGTGACCTGTCCTGTTCCCGACATTGCCAAGAGTGACCCGTCCGCTCCCCATCTGTACTTCACGGAATTGTCTCTTAGTCTCTTTGCTATGGGTGCCAGTTTCCTCTTCTCTACCAATACTGCAAAAGGGAGATCACTGTATATCGCCAGTGTAGTGTTTTCGTAGTGTATGGTTTGTAATTCCCTGGATCTGGCCATGATCGCGGCTCGTACCGCTATGTCTCTTGTGAGAGCGATTGTGTCTCTCGGGGCGTCGCTAGGTGCTGCAGCGGACTTTTTCACCCTGAATGCTGCTTTTATGGCGGGTGAGGTTGCTTCACTTTTGATTCCCAGAGCTGCTATCGAGTTCCTGGCGAACTCCAATAAGTGCTCCCCTTCAACAGCCTCTGGGATACCCCTAATACGGATGTTCCTTTGTCTGTGTCTGGTTTCGAGCAGTGTCATTGCCCGTTGCATCTGGCGTACCTGAGTGGTGAGTTCCGCTATTTGGCTGCTGTTGCTTTGTATGTGGCTGTCTCTGGCGGTTTCTCTCTCCTCCACCTCTTTCACTTTTTGTTGTATAATCCCCATTTCATTTTGTGTCTCCGCCAGATCTGCCTTCCAGATCTTCCTCAGGTCCTTTAGCAGGTTTTTAATGTCCCCTTTAGTAGATGGGGATGAGTCTTCTTCTGACTCCGAGGTGTGGGGGGTCTCCCCCTGTGCGGATGAGGGAATCGATTCCTCTCCCTCCTGAGAGTCTTCCGAGGCTTCTGGGTCTGTGTGGGTTTCGGGCGCCATCTTGGGCTGCAGCCGCGGTTCAGGCCTGCTGAAGGAGAGCCTGATATCAGGCATACGCGGAGGTTCGGGTCTTGCTCTTTGACGATTCTTGCGGCCCATTTCGTTCTCTGGGGGTTCGTGGGTCTCTTGCTGTGAGTAAAGTTTGTTTTTTTATCGGCTTTTCTTTCTTTTTTGTGGGTTCCTGTCGGAGCTCCACAGATAGACGTCTGGTTCAGTGCTCTGCCGGCCACGCCCCCCGTCGCTGTGTTGTTTCTAGTGTGTGTGTTGTCTTGTTTTTGTTGTATGTGTTGGGGGGGCGTACGGGGTTGTCGGTTGGCGGGGCGGGCGAGAGTTCGGAATGGGGGTTGAGTGAGGGGCGACGGTGTAGGGGGGAGTTTGTGGGGTGTAGGGTGTCCCAGGTGGGTCTGGGTACGGGGGGGTGGGTTGGATCCTGGTCTTTACTGGTTAGTTGCCAGGCGTCTTTTGGGCGGTTGGGTTCGTGTGTGTAGATGTTTTTGGGTCGTGTGCAATTTAGGGTTTGGGTGTTCTTATTTTTGCTAGTTGGTAAAGTGTTCCTGGTGTTATACATTTGTTTAGGGTTATGAGGAGGGAGGTGGGTCGGCGCTGCGCCTCTCCCTCTCTGTCCCCGGGTTTTCTGTTTTGTTTCCGAGGGTGCATCTCGGGTAGGGTGGCTTGAGTATAGGTTTCAGTTGTGCTGTTGGTTTGCCTCGCATCGTGCGAGTGTGGAAATATTGGAGGGTTAGTTTGTCGGTTGTTGTGTGGTAGAGTGGTGAGTTGTGAGAACATAGTTTGTAAGTTGCGATGTCATGTGGGTGTTGTTTGCAGCTATGGTCTGTGTGGTTCTTACCTTAGCTACGTGTTTGAGTGGTTCCTTGGTTGCGTGTGCTTGTCGTGGCGTCTTTGATGGGTGGCGCAGGTGTTATTGTGACTACGCTTCGTGGGTCTTTTCTGCTAACCTGTTTGTGTTTGGATATCGGTGTGTTCCGGGTAGGTGTCTATTTGCTTGTCGTTGGACAGTCTGTGTTCATCCGTGACGTTTCTGTCCAGGTTGGGTGTTCTGTCTATCCTTCATGTTTCAGGTGTCAAGAATCGTTTTTGCTGGAAAACAAAGGTGTGTGCAGAGGCAAAGCAATCGGTTTTAGTTGTGTGTATCAAGTAATTTTCCTTCCCGGTAGGCCCTGTGGGCGGTTTGCCCGTTCCCTCTGTAGAGGTTTCTCCTGTAAGGCCCTAGTTTTGGCTCTGTCGCATCTTTGGCCCAGCATTGTAGCTTTTCAAGCTTTATTTGCCCCCTTCATTTCTGTCTTTTATTGTAGATTCCGAGCGCGAAATCCTGCATTCCACCCTGGGTGCTTGTTTTTAGGTCAGGCTGGTTTGGTCTGGTTGTAGAGCCCTGCAAGATCTATGGGCCTCTGCGGTGTGTTCCTTCTCTCCCCATCTCTCTCCCCTCCCTCCACCCCCCTCCTCCCCTCCCCCCAACCAATTAGGACAAGAAGAAAAAGAAGAGAGAAATATATGAGTAGAGTAAGAAGGCAATAAAACAATAATAGAAAGGTGGGGGAGAGAGACTGCACTCTGGCTCCGGTCTGTAACCATGGTGTGTGATGTCTCTAGGTATACTAGGGTGGGTTGTGTAAGTACTGGGCTGAGGTTGTAAATCTTGGAGAGACCGGGGGGGCTCGTGGTTCTACCATGTGGCCTGTTATGTCTCGGTGTAGTCATTTTGTGTGGTTGGGAAGCGGTTATACAGCTTCCAGACATGTTTGAGGTTTAAGGTTTGGGGGGCATGCATGTTGTCCCCCGCGCTTGTGTGTTGTCATTACGAGCTTTGGGCTGGGGCTTACCGGGCCTAGGCCCTATTTTAAGCGGGTGTGGTGCCCTGTGGCTCTATGGTATGGCAATTAATTGTAACTTTTTGAGAAACCAGCATAATAAACAAAAACATTAACTAGGATGTAACATGTTGTAGTATATACTACCAGAGTAACCGTGTCCTTGGACCACGTTTGCGGAGTGGAACTTTCCGCTCTGTTTGGATCCGCCAGGGTAGTTCTGGCAGCCGCTTGTGGTACCGTTCAAGTGTCCGTTTGGGTTAGCTCCTGTGAGGTTGTTGGCGATTTCCTCTTGGGCTGCGTGCGGGTTGCGCTGGAGCGGGGTACTCCTTTACGGCTGTTGTCTCCAGGTGTGGCGCGGTTTGAATAGTCCGGTGGATACCGCAAAGGGATTCCCAGATGTGCTGCAAAATCTTGCATGTCTGTGACCTGATGGGTGAAGGTTTGTTCTCCCTTTTTCACTGTCAGTTTGAAGGGGTGCCCCCAAATGTAGCGCCACCCGGTTTCGATTAATGCGGTGGTGAGGGGTTTAAGCTCCCGACGTTTCCTCAATGTTGAGGGAGCCAGATCTTGATAGAAGTGTAGCTGTTGCCCTTGGTATAGTGGCGGGCGGTCTCTGGCCGCGTTCATCAATTTTTCTTTTAAGTGCGGGATCTATTGTTTAAATCCTCTAGGCCATCTTCCAGGAAACGTACCCTGTCTGTCAGCTTCTCCACTTCTTTGCCTTGGTTAGCTGTTCGTATTTGGGTTTCTTTTATTAGGCGTTCTGTGGTGCCTGTACAAGAGGCCAGTGCCTCTAAGTCTTCTTTGAGGCCTGATATTTGTTTTTCGAGCGCGGCTGTGGTGAAGGCCTTGATATCGGCGGATGTTTCTCTGAGCATTTTTCGGAGATCCTCTTTGGTAAGAGGGGATGTGTCGTTAGTTTCTCGGTCGCTCTCTTCAGAGTCTGAGCCTGTGTCCGCCTGACTTTGGGCCCAAGATGGCTGCCTGTCATCTTTGGCGCGGAACATTGTGGCCACTGACGGCGTGGATTCTTTTCTTTTTTTCGTTCCCCCCATCTGATTGAGTGGTGGTGGGGTCGCTGTGGGTCTGTGGTCGGTTTTGAGGGTGAGATGCACCTTTGTGGAGGCTGATGGATGCAGATTGTATGCCCGGGGTAAGAGAGCTAGGAGAGCACACGTCTTACTCCATTGAAGGTTAGGCTCCGCCCCCAGGATTTGGTTTTTTTAAACAGTTTTTCCCCTAATGGCAAGCCAGTGCCAAGGACCCCCTGGCAGTTCAATGAAGTTGTTATAGTACCCAGAGTGTTCATGTAAAGCTGGATTTCAAACTGAGGGAGTTTAGTGAATTCTAAAAATAATTCATCTGCCACAGAGCTTGATAAAATCTCTATTAGGAGCAGAAAAGTTATACAACTATGTTTGTATTTCTAAAGCTGGTTTCCCTTTAAAAGTAATTATACTTTATTTTGAGATAGATATATATATATAATTTTTTTTAATTTAGATTTTATTTATTATTTTGCTTATTGGGCAAATGAATTTCAAAGCAGCCTGGGCATTACTTTTTGGCACAGTGGGCACTTTGTATCATTAAATTTCTCAGATTTCCTCTTCCCTGAACAGTTGAACACTGTGCTCTACAGTTGTCCTGAGAAAATCCAAAGTTGTGATAATTACATTATTCAGCAACTTGTGTTTGTTCCTTTTTTGTCATAATCACTGCCTGTTTGGCTCACTCAAACATTTTAAAATTGGGAAGTGATATTTGAATAACTGCAAACACAGTAAAAAAAAAATCATCTCACCTAAAAGTCAAGTATTGCTTTAAAGGGACACTATGGTCACCAGAACAACTACAGCTTAATGTATCATAATGTAGTTGTTCTAGTGAGTATAGTCGGTTCCTGCAGGCTTTTAATGTAAACCCTGTCTTTTCAGAGAAGAGTTGTTTACATTGCTCCCTAGGAACACATCCAGTGGCAGTCACTCAGACTGCGACTAGAGGTGCCTCCGGGGTCAGTGCTGCACAATGTGCAACACTGACGTTTAGCGTCTCCACGCTCTGCATAAATTCACTGAACGTTCCCCATAGAGATGCATTGATTCAGTGCTGATTGTCATGACGTTTTGCCACACATGTTCAATAGTCTCCCGATTTCCTGTGGGAAAGCATTAGATATGGTGAGATCAAGTTTAATATCAAATCAAGGAGGCGGAGCAGGTATGGGGCCAGCTGCAAGGATACTGGGGAAAAAAGGTGAGTAAAACACCTTTTTAAGGAGTGCTGGTAAACCTAAGTGCCACATTTAGACCTATTGTGTCAGGAATATATGTTTATATTCCTGACATATAGTGTTCCTTTAACAAATTTATATAAACGTTTTCAGATGACAGACCAACCTGTATTCCTATTGTGTTAGTGTTCCTTTCCCTAGATATATAGGTATCCCCTCCATGTGTTCCATAATATTAATACATTTCTAGCTCAGCGGTATAATCTACTAAAACTGTTAACAAGCACTGTATATTTTTTCCGGTTGAAAAATAAGATATTTGACCAAATACTTTAGAAGATCATATAAAATACTCATGATGACATAGCTGTGTAATATGAATCTTATTTTAAAATTAGGTTAGTAATTATTTAAAGGGTCACTATAGTCACCAAGGCAACTTAATTAAGCAGTTTTTGTGTATAGATCATGCCCCAGCAGTCTCATTGCTCAATTCTCTTCCATTTATGAGTTAAATCACTTTGTTTATGCAGCCCTAGCCACACCTTTCTGCATCTCACTTGCAAAGCCTTCCTAAACACTTCCTCATCTAATGTTTAAACTTCCTTTATTGCCAATTCTGTTTAATTTAGAATTTCGTATCTCATTCTCTATTAATAGTCTTCTAGACCATGCAGAAGCCTGCTGTGTGTGATTTAAAATTAAATTTATAGAGCAAGATATTAAAACTTCTAAGGCAATTTAACATCTGATTGAAAATGAAACCATTTTGTCACATGGCTAGTGCTGCATAAACAAAAACAAAAGTGATTTCATCCCTAAATGGCAGGGCATTGAGTAGTGAGTCTGTAGGGGCATGATCTATACACACAAACTGCTTCATTAAGCTAAAGTTGTTTTTGATGCCTATAGAGTCCCTTTATCCACATAGTTTCTCTCGGACCGCTCTATACAGCTGTCACATTCTCCAGGACCAGCTGAATGCTGTAACACATCTGCCATTCTTTTCACAGTGATCACACCGAGACGACGCAGTGGTGTCACCCACAAACCGGATACCCAGTTCAGACTGGACATTTAAACAAAAATGGTGAGACACATTTCCCTACTCTTATGCCAATCTAGTTAATTAAAAAATTGAATTCTATTTAAACACATTAATGGGAAGATGAGGGATAAGAAAGTGACAAACTATATCAGAAACCTTCTGATCTCCAAGAAAAAAAAAAAAGTCCAAATTAAACTTGTCTAATCAAATACATTTTTGTTGTATTCAAGCTTTTGTTTTGGTTTTTTTTCACACTGTTGTTAATTAGAGAGCTGTTTGTCCACTTTTAGGATTAGGTAATTATCTATGGGGATTTGAAGGCTATAGAGCTGTATTCTGTACTTGAAGCATTTAGTGTTAGACCAAGGTTCCCTTCACTTTGACATAGCAAACTTTAAAGGAACACTGCAAGTACCATAACCACTACAGTCTGCTGTATTGATGTCAGTGTCAGGTGGCTGTATTGATGTCAGTGTCAGGTGGCTGTATTAGTGTTAGTGTCAGGAGGCTGTATTGATGTCAGTGTCAGGTGGCTGTATTGGTGTCAGTGTCAGGAGGCTGTATTGATGTCAGTGTCAGGTGGCTGTATTAGTGTTAGTGTCAGGAGGTTGTATTGATGTCAGTGTCAGGTGGCTGTATTGATGTCAGTGTCAGGTGGCTGTATTGATGTCAGTGTCAGGAGGCTGTATTGATATCAGTGTCAGGAGGCTGTATTGATGTCAGTGTCAGGTGGCTGTATTGATGTCAGTGTCAGGTGGCTGTATTGATGTCAGTGTCAGGTGGCTGTATTGATGTCAGTGTCAGGAGGCTGTATTGATGTCAGTGTCAGGAGGCTGTATTGATATCAGTGTCAGGAGGCTGTATTGATATCAGTGTCAGGAGGCTGTATTGATGTCAGTGTCAGGTGGCTGTATTGGTGTCAGTGTCAGGAGGCTGTATTGGTGTCAGTCTCAGGAGGCTGTATTGGTGTCAGTGTCAGGAGGCTGTATTGATGTCAGTGTCAGGAGGCTGTATTGGTGTCAGTGTCAGGTGGCTGTATTGGTGTCAGTGTCAGGTGGCTGTATTGGTGTCAGTGTCAGGTGGCTGTATTGGTGTCAGTGTCAGGTGGCTGTATTGGTGTCAGTGTCAGGAGGCTGTATTGATGTCAGTGTCAGGTGGCTGTATTGATGTCAGTGTCAGGAGGCTGTATTGATGTCAGTGTCAGGAGGCTGTATTGATGTCAGTGTCAGGAGGCTGTATTGATGTCAGTGTCAGGTGGCTGTATTGATGTCAGTGTCAGGTGGCTGTTTTAATGTCAGTGTCAGGAGGCTGTATTAATGTCAGTGTCAGGAGGCTGTATTGATGTCAGTGTCAGGAGGCTGTATTGATGTCAGTGTCAGGAGGCTGTATTGATGTCAGTGTCAGGAGGCTGTATTGATGTCAGTGTCAGGAGGCTGTATTGGTGTCAGTGTCAGGAGGCTGTATTGGTGTCAGTGTCAGGAGGCTGTATTGATGTCAGTGTCAGGAGGCTGTATTGATGTCAGTGTCAGGAGGCCGTATTGATGTCAGTGTCAGGAGGCCGTATTGATGTCAGTGTCAGGAGGCCGTATTGGTGTCAGTGTCAGGAGGCCGTATTGGTGTCAGTGTCAGGAGGCCGTATTGGTGTCAGTGTCAGGAGGCTGTATTGATGTCAGTGTCAGGAGGCTGTATTGATGTCAGTGTCAGGAGGCTGTATTGGTGTCAGTGTCAGGAGGCTGTATTGGTGTCAGTGTCAGGAGGCTGTATTGATGTCCGTGTCAGGAGGCTGTATTGATGTCAGTGTCAGGAGGCTGTATTGATGTCAGTGTCAGGAGGCTGTATTGATGTCAGTGTCAGGAGGCTGTATTGATGTCAGTGTCAGGAGGCTGTATTGATGTCAGTGTCAGGAGGCCGTATTGGTTTCAGTGTCAGGAGGCCGTATTGGTGTCAGTGTCAGGAGGCCGTATTGGTGTCAGTGTCAGGAGGCCGTATTGGTGTCAGTGTCAGGAGGCCGTATTGGTGTCAGTGTCAGGAGGCCGTATTGGTGTCAGTGTCAGGAGGCCGTATTGGTGTCAGTGTCAGGAGGCCGTATTGGTGTCAGTGTCAGGAGGCCGTATTGGTGTCAGTGTCAGGAGGCCGTATTGGTGTCAGTGTCAGGAGGCCGTATTGGTGTCAGTGTCAGGAGGCCGTATTGGTGTCAGTGTCAGGAGGCCGTATTGGTGTCAGTGTCAGGAGGCCGTATTGGTGTCAGTGTCAGGAGGCCGTATTGGTGTCAGTGTCAGGAGGCCGTATTGGTGTCAGTGCCAGGAGGCCGTATTGGTGTCAGTGCCAGGAGGCCATATTGGTGTCAGTGCCAGGAGGCCGTATTGGTGTCAGTGTCAGGAGTTCTGTTTGACGACTTACTTTGGGTCTGCTGGGCGCCCGTTATCTCCTTCTCTGCAGCCGGAAGCTCTGCCTCTGACCAGATGGTTCAGGAGCTTCGGCTCCAGGTGTTTGTCAGACACAAAGTAAGTTGTGAAAATGGTCTTAAAAATAATTCCTTAATTTCTGTGGTAGGTTGCCAGCGAACTCCTGGCAAGATAACCGCTACAGCAGTCCACAGTGGTAATGGTGGAGTGTTCTTTCAATGACTGGCACTGTAATAACATTATAATGTTGACATTTTAATGTCAATATTTAGGCCGTAAATAATCACTTTGAGGACTGAGGTCAAAAAAGCTGGGCCCGGTCGCAGCTGTGACCCCTGCGACCGCAGTATGTACGCCGCTGGGTTTATGTATTTTGCCCGCCAGATGTTGATGCCCCACAACTCCCAGAATTCTTTCAATGCAGTACATGGCCATGGCTGGGAGTTGTAGTTCTGCAACATGTGGGAGCTGAGTTTGAGGCGCTTGCTCTAAATGAGTAAAATTGTGACAATATGTGTACCCTAGTTTCAAAGGTCAAGTGTTAACATAATCATGACTGAATCTTATCTGGATGTTGCAGACTGTCCTTGCGGCTGGGAATATGGCTTCACAGCAGAGGGATCAGAGTTTTATATCAAGTAAGTGTAACATTGCAAGCATTCAGACAGCATTTGATAAACTCTTACAGAACAAAGGTCTGTGAGGGTGGGGCATTGATAAACTGGGAAAATTCCTAAGGCTGTTAATGTCATACAATACATGGTAGAAAGGGCTTCAGAGTCTGTCGATGAGGGTCACATTCAGTGTGTCATGAGCAGGAGAGCCTGTGAGATGTGTATTTCCTCTGTTTTAGAGATTTAAACAGTAAAACTATTTCAATAAAATATTTGATCATAGGCAATAGAAAGATTCCAGGTAAAATGCAATTTACATAGTCCTACTGGTCAGATAACAGCAGCATCTTATACATGGACATTTCAGTTAGATAGAGCTGAACAGACTGCCCCCTAGAATAGTGTATATCCAGATGAATTCACAGTACATATGAGCATGCACGTGGATGCTTGCATATGAGGCAGGGGAAACATTTGACAAAGCACTGACAAATCATCTTACCCTTATTCTGTGCTACTCTGACCTAGTCGTTTTGGAGAATGGCAATTTAGCGAAATTATATAGCATAAAATCTAGGTGGTTCTGAGGTCATTCCAATTTGATCCAAAATAGCTTTCTTGCCTGTGGCTGTTAATGTGTGGAATACTTTTGACCTTTACAGAAAACAATTTGATTGGATTCAGTAAGAATACCATATAATGCTGTGACTGAGCTCCTGTACTCAGGGTACCTCCGCTCAGTCTGTCTCCTAGCTGCTTGCTAGGACCCTAGTACGCTTCATACCCCAGTCGCCAAGGCTTTTCCTCTGGAGCTTTTCCACTCGATCAGGCTGCAGCTCTCCTTCCAGGCTCTTATCGTCCCCTCTCCCTATTCCTCTGCAGCACTTCTTTCGGTCAGGTATCTCCTCCTCTTCCTATTCCTCTGCAGCTCTGCTTATGGTGCTTGCTTTTGCCTTTATAAAGACACTTGCGGCTCTCCGGCCTAGCTCTCTTGATTGATCCCAGGGCTAGAGGTGTAGCCAGCCAACAGGTGTGACAATTCTGTGACTGGGATCCCTAAAAATCCGCACTGGAAACCGTTCCAAAATAAACTGTGGCGGCCACCCGGATAGGAAAACTGGTTTCGCCGCCAAGGACGTCTTTTTTCCCCTCTCTGGAACTCTGCTGCAGTAAATCCAATTGTATTAGTAAAGAAGGATAGAATTTCCCAAGTAGTATAATCCAGAGCAGGAATAGCTTTCCCCCACAGACATTAGTCGAGACTGAATGCTGGGAGTGAACTGACTTTATTAGGGGACACACACGGCCTTTTATGCAAAGACCCGTAGATTGGGTTTCCAACACAAACATACAGGGTCTTTTCTTCCAAGACCCTCTGTGCCTGAGAGACATACAGACCTATAATAACCATTATGTACCCCCTCAAGTTTTATATAGCCTGGATCTGAGAGCACAACATATCCGAAGAGCGCTCAGAACCCACAAACAAAGCCGAAACACCACAGGGGTAACGTTTTGACCGACCGCACACGTGGCACCTGCCCTAAATAGTTCCATGAGAAAGAAGGTGGTGGTTGGTCTCTTTCGGGAGTACAAAAATTTATAAAATGCAGAACGTAGGCTTGAGCTGGTATGCTGATAGTGTTCACCTAATCAGTCTGCATGATTCCACCGAACAGTGTTCTTCCAGGATGTATAAAACCGAACACAGGCGGGGATGGAATTTCAGCAATGTTCGCGAGCTCGAGTGTCTGATTTTAATTCCATGCACTCAATGACCAAACATCGCTGCCTGCGTTTGTGCAAACAAGATGGCCGCCACCATGTGTTCGTGCATACGAACGGCTGCCACCCAGCTGGCCACTTAGAACAGTGCGGTGTGAATCATTATTGAAGTTTTAACAGGGGTGAATGAGGTCAATAAGCATACGGGTGGTCTGAGTATTTCATGGTTTTGTTCGGTTACCGAACAAAACAGGGGAAAAGTAGGTGAACACGATTCTTACCAAACAAAACAGGGAATAATAAGAGAACACAGTATTCCAGTGACAGGGCGGTCTGTCACAGAAACTAACACACAGTACTTTATTTTAACTCTGGACTAGCCCATATACGCATTACATAGCTTGTTGTGAGAAACATAATACAATTTAAAAACCCAAAACATGTCATAAAATATACAGGAAATTATTAATAACATATTTAGAAAGGGATGGGGAAGACAATAACTGGCCTAAAATATCTCTCCTGCCTGCAGAGTTTGCAATATGCAAATCTACCTGTATATGCAAATTAACAGGCCTTGCTATTCATATTTTTGCTGTTGCTACCAACAGGTGGCGCTGTACAGGCTGCACAGCCAAATCCACCTGCTTGGTAGCAAGCATTAGCAGGACAAGAGCATACAAAACATATAACAATAAAACAACAATACACATCCGGCACCTATAATGGGTACAGGGTCCTACATAAAGTGTTCATATGAAACCCCAGGGGATGGTGACTACCATCACAAATGAACATTATGGTGTTACAGTGAATGAAATTCGGGCCAAAGGCATGTATACTCTATTAAAACCATTGGGAAACCATTCCCAGACAGTGCCACACACACAGTAAAACAAATGTGTCTCCCACTGCTTACTGTATCAGGAATATTCTGCTTTTAAGCGTGTGAAACCGGACATCTCCCAGTATCTGCTGGACATTAAAGAATCTAGTGGGATGTGTGGGGGTGTTGCCAAAAATTTCTTTAGTTACATATTTACCATGTGCTTCCTGCCTAATCTAGTACCAGTGTGTCAGTAATGTTTCAAAATGATGAGAAATTAATAAAATCCCATGGCAGTTACAGTCTCCACATGAGATATGTGGTTCTTTGTTGTGGGATACACTTTGTGCCAACCTCAATGTGAACCTGGGACAAACTACAGTCTGCCCTCATATAAAACTGTAGCTACTGGTTTCAGGTTCTGCACTGTGGCATATTTAGTATGTCACGTATGAAGGGGCTTTACATTTTTCAGTGACACACAGATCCTACATCTAGGCAGCATCAGTCTGACAGCAATTCTTTTGTACTTTACGTAGCTCATGAACGAGATTATTGTATGTTGTGAAAATACTTTTAATGCCCTGTATTGGAATGTAAACACCTAGCCTGTATATACAGGTATCCATCTTTCTTGGGATTCCAGACGAGCATATCTAGAATGCTTTAGGCTTTCCACCTAGACTTTTTATCACACTTCTGAAATTCTTGTAGAGTTACCTATCCTGAGCTGACTGTCGTTACAATGCTCGAGCCTTGCATTACAACCTGGCTCCAGATAATGAGGCCTGGAATGTACAGGCCCAGAATAGCTGATTTGTCACGAACAAAGAAATTTCTGACCTAGGTTGTACTTGTAGATGTTCCTGCACAAACATTTGACCAGGCAGCTCTGTTTATTGATGGCTTTACTAACTGCGAAAATTGTATTACATCAGTGACCGAACAAACTGCTTCAGAGATGCTGCAACGTTTAACCCCTTAAGGACCAAACTTCTGGAATAAAAGGGAATCATGACATGTCACACATGTCATGTGTCCTTAAGGGGTTAAAGGACAGGAGATTAATGCTATTTTAACTAGAACTTTCAAACATAGTGCATTTTTTATACAGAATATTTGTGGAGCAATGCTCTACAACTGGAGCAATTGCCTTGGGGACCAAAATGTTTCTGCTGATTGCACCACCTTTCAAAAAATTAAACCCAGTGATTGTCTATAATGGTCTATGGTTCTAGTTCTTCGTTTTACTTGAATGTACCCATGTAAAATGCACCCAGCAGGGCTGCCTTGTTAACCTGTACCAACTTTGAAGGGTATTGAGTGTTCCACGTTATATTTTATTTGTATTTTGTTTGCTTGTTTTTTAGATTATTTCAATAGGCTACACATAAAAATATGTAGTATTTAGGTATCGTTAGGCAGCACAGAAAACCGTTTTCTATCTTGTTATAGTGAGCTGGGCAAATGTTGCTGTAGCTGTAATCACTAGCAAAATTAGAATGATTCATTAACTTGGAGGTATGACAAGCAAATGGCAAATTTTACGCCAAAATAACCAAACTAGAAAATTGTTGGAAGGGGAATTTGTCCTTACAACACATTTGTGGATTTTGGGTTCTAACCAATATATTTTTCATTTGATCCAATGTATATAAGATGTATCATTGCAAATTGTTAGACTAATTTCTAATTGGCCTTAATACATTACAAATGTTAATATATCCGCACACGAAGGACAGGATTAAGGGCTTCATTAGTCTGATTTTTTTCATATGATTTTTGTGGGCCTGTTTATAGAAATGCATAAAATGAAGCACACTGAAGTTGTTATGGTGTCAGGAGTGCCCTGGCACTGTCCCACCATTAACACCTCAATCAGATTTTTATTTGTTTGTTTTTTTTGGTGTGACATTTACCTTGGTTATGCTGGGTGGCAGCACTGCTCCTTTTTCAAGTTTTAGAAACCATATGTCTACTTTGTGCAAGGTATGAACTCATTCATTGGTTATGAGAGTCAGAATACAGCCAATATGTCAGCCTCATTACCTTATGATATATCTGGTAATGGGACGTAAACTATAAACAATATTGAATTTTTATTGAGGTAGGAGTGTCTGGACAATGTCTTGCTTTCAGGGGGTTTGCACCAATTGAACAGTGAAGTTGGTATCCAAAACTACTGCCACTGGCTTCCTTTGTCCACGGTATGGGGACAGTATAGCCAGGCAGCTGGTGATGGTCTGAGAGCATAAGCTGATGAGTGACAGCCCATTTAGAGAAATTGTACATTTCTGTTTTTTATGTTTGTAGCAATTTTTGTGTATATATTATACATGTATTATATATACAATTCTGCTTGTGATATATACACATACACTGATCAGCCACAACACCATTGACAAGTGAAGAGAATAACATTAATTATGTCATTACAATGGCAGCTGTCAAAGGGGTGGCATATATTAGGCAGCAACTGAGCTGCGAGTTCTTGAATTTCATGTGTTGGGATCAGCAAAAAGATCTGAGTGACTTTAACAAGGGATAAATTTTTTTTTTTTTATTATTAGGTTTATACCTCAGATGAGGTAACTTGCAGGCCTTAGTGAAAGTTTGTAAATTGTGGTATCAGTGTATAGTATCTAAATACCTATGTACCTGATTAACAAGGAAACTGTACTTTCAACATGTGTGCAAACTGAATAATAAACTCAGAGCCCTGTACATTCATGGTGGAAGTTTATAAATGATACTTTGGACATTTCCTGTCTACCCTTTCACCAAAGTCTTTCCTTCGTTTCCTTATGACAACCTATAAGACAGTAATACCCAAATTTCCATCTCCTAATTTTTTTCTCCTCTTCCTCACATTACCATCTGTCAGTAGCAGTGTTAATTTTGGCGGCAAATTTGAATTCGTTTTTAGTCTTAGTCTTTTGACTAAAAAAACATTTTAGTTTTATACGTATTTCAGTCACCTGAATTGTTTTTTTTTAGTCGACTAAATCTCCAGTAGATTTTAATTGACACTACAAAAGACTTATGTGTTTTGTTGAAGCCTCTGTCTCTTTTTCCCCTTTCCCAGCCCCTCTGTGTCTTTGTGTCCCTTAAACCCCTCTAGGTGTTTCTCTCACAAGCTTCGTTCTGACTCTTTTGCCCCTTCCACAGCCCCATTTGTGGGTCTCTTCCCCACCAGAACCTTGTCTTTTTCTCCCCCAGCCCCTCTGTCGCTTTGTGTCCCCCACAGCCCCTTCATGCATCTCATCTACCCCACGTGTCTCATTCCTCCCCAAGCCTCTATGTGTCTTATTCCTCCCCCAGCCCACATCCCTCATTATTTTAATTTTATTATTTATATAGCGCCAGCAAATTCCGTAGTGCTGTACAATGCCATCATCCCAGCAAGGTAACAGGGAAGGGGGAAAGAAAAAATATATATTTTAAAATAATTATTCATTTAATAAAGCCGGGTAGAAAAACTATCCCCTAAACATACACACAATATGTGACCAGGGAGGGGAACTGTAAAGGTTTTTTGCACAGGGCACCTTAAGTCCTCAGGCCAGAGGCACCATAGTGCAGGAAAATATTTTGGAGTCCGCATTCTCTGCGGGGAGGTTTTTTTTTCTTTCTGTCTGTGTGCCTCTCTCGCTCCTGTGTATATTGGAAAGCCATAGGTCGCAAATTACGAGCAGAGAGTGCGAGAGGTCCTGGGGTTATTGTATCTCTCGTGCAAAGGGAACTTGCTGGCATTTCTATTTGTACTGCTCTTATGAGTGGATTCAATCTGATTTGCAATGGAATAATTCACTCTGTAATGGCACAAGTGAGCAAAAAACTATTTTGAGACCTAAGCTGGGATTTACAGAAGGGAAAGCTACTCTAGAGTTCCTCTAAACTTTTGTCCGTTCTCAGAGTTCTCATATTCTCTGTTTTGGATATATATGTAAAATACAATGTGTGAGAATGCAGGTGTTTGTGTAAAGTGTCAGCGAGTGTACTATAGTGTTAGCAACAAATATGTTATGCTGGTCAGAAAACAATCACAGGATATAGCATATTATATATATAATATACAGTACACAAGGTCCAGCGCTCTCACATATCCACTAAACAGCAACTTCAATGTTGACAGATTTTATTAGCTTTTTTTTTTTTCTCTAAAAACACCTAATCTAGGCAAAAATAATGGGGGTTTAGTTACATTATATGATCATACATTGCTTAAGCCTGCCACAACGTCAATGTACCCCATACTCGAAAAAGCCTAATGTCTGCTCTTATGAGATTAACCCACTTTCTTCGAGAAAAAAATCCATCTGGGGCCCTCTGCAGTACAAGGCTAAATAGGGCCCTGGGATGAGGCACCTGTGACAGGGAGGGGTGCAAAACCAAGGAGTTGGCTAGACTCCCAAATATATAAATGAAACCAGGAGGCTGCACTCACCTGAACATGCATAAATGGGGTGCTGCTGGGGGCCAATTTATACAATACACAAGATCCAGCGCACTTACTATGCACTAAACAGCAACTTCAATGTTGATCTGCCAAAGATGGGGTACATTGACGTTGTGACAGGCTTATGCAATGTATGATCATATAATGTAACTAAACCCACATTATTTTTACCTAGATTAGGTGTTTTAAAAAAATAAAATAAACTAATATATGTCAACATTGAAGTTGCTGTTTAGTGGATACGTGAATGCGCTGGATCTTGTATATTGTGTATATGTATATTCACACACACCTGCACTGCATATCAGTATATATTAGTGTAAATGTGATGTGACAGACAGGGGGTTAAATCTTCTCACTCTGCCTGACAGCTTGGGATCACGTGTTGGGTTTAAATCCTCAGGGATTCTGTGAGCATGCTCTGTGCAGGCTCTGTATACATCACAGCTCAGTGCAGGCTCTGTATACAGCACCAATCTGTATCTAGCACCGATCACAAAGGCACATTGTATAGCTGTATAAAAGGCACTCTGCATCACTGACAAGATGTAGCAGACTACAGCTTCATCATTGCAACTGATGCATGTAGATGTATAGAAATGGATATAATACATGGATCCCTACTAAACCTGTGGAGCTGCCCAGACCTACTGTGGTGGATGCAAGGTAAGTGCTCTGCTCTTCTTCTGATAGCTGTGTGAGAGCTAGGTAGATTTAAAATTAAATCCTTATACAATGCAGCTGGAATGCAGTGGGTTAATCTGATTGCCCATGGTGATAGAGGGATTTAAATAGCTCTGCTATTAGCTGTAACCTTATGCTATTCAGTACTTGATTTGGTGGTTTGTGATTCTGATTTTTTTCTTTTTCTTTTTTCAATCTAATCACCCCTTCATAATATCTCCTGCTAAAAAACGCTTTCATTTTCTAATGCTCAGTCCCCCACATCACAAGATTAGCTGGTGCATCACTCCACCTCTCCAGGTCCCCATGCTGCATTCATTTGCTTGCTCATCCCCTCCTCCACTCTCCTGGTACCATGCTGTTTCTACTTTGTTCTGTCTTTTCTGACCACATTCTCCATTTTATCATTCATCCCTGCACCCACTGTTTATTCAATCTGCTCCCATTTCCTTATTAGGTGTATTCCTGAATGTATATTTGTGTATATTGATCTAGATCACATCAGGTGTTCAAAATATCTGCATGATTGCATGTACCCTGGCCTTGGGTACAGCTGCACGCATCTATTTATAGTGCACATCTGTATGCACATGATTAGGACGTGTGCGGATTTCACGTTATATTGCTATGGTTAATGCAGATTTAGAACCCGTTCTCTTTTTGATGACTGCTCTTTGTGAACTTGTCTGCTGCTGTACTTCAATGCGGAATTAACAGAACATTCGTTATAGATTTTATTACCATGCGTTGCAATAAGAATCCTGCTATAGTATTATGACAGTAGAGCCATATTATTACTACTGGCATTTATAAAGTGACCACATATTCCGCAACGCTGAATATACAGGCTCTACATAACCTGATTTGTTACAACTTGGGGACTGGGGTACATTTGGGAGCTGTACAAATATCAAGTTCAGTGCCTACAGGCTGATAATGGCTAAAAACACGATTTCTAAATCCCATTTATCTCCTACCATTAGTATATAAAATAATTCTGCAACAACTTGTGTGTTGGGTATAAATTATTACTACAGAATTGTAGTCTGCTAATGCATTAAAAGTATGGTTTTTGTCTGTCCACTGGAATAAAATACAGTTCTGTACAGTTGCTGGTGGATTTTGGCTGTTCACATCTTTGGCTGGGAGTGGTGGGTTATTCTGTTCACTCCCCTGGGTACATGACTCCTCACCTTAAGGTCCCCAGGGGCCTGTTAGCGATGTAATGAAATAACCGCAGACACTTCGTACAGGTGCCAGTCTCCGGATCCTATTACTGGAAGTGGGAGCGTAGCCAGCTCCTACTCTCTGGCATTATCTACGAGAGACAATCCTTTGAATTGAAGTGGGAGCATCTTGAATCAAACATCTTCTTTCTTTTTCTTTTCTCTTTTATAAATTCTTTATTTATAGTTTTTTATCAAGCATGGATAAGTGCAAATTGGGGTTACAGAATAGAGAAAACATCTTCTTTCTTGATACCCTGTAATCTAACCTGCAAGTAACTTATCTGTGGCCTATTGATTTGCTGCCCATCTTGTTCTACTATCCAAACTATATAATGTGTCTCTTTCAGTCCATCTCTCCATCTTTAGATTGTAAGCTTATTTAAGCAGGACCATCATTACTTCTTCCTTTCAGTCAAACATCTGTTATTGAACTTACTTGTATGTTTTGTAATTCCATTGTACAGCGCTGCAGAAAATGTTGGTGCTTTATCACAAATGATGTTCTTGGCCTCTGGACTTTATTATGTTTTTGTTCTCAGATATGTTTATCTTCTTTGTTTTATTTTTGCTTGCTGCAACTTGATATGTGTTATACGCCATTGGTTTGAAATGCCTAATGCGTTAATAAAACATGTTTATAATTAGCTGCTGAAGAGTTACACTACATTCTGAAATTCTAATCTAAGGTTAAATGCTGAGGCGCTGTGTGGATTTGTGTTTGACATGCACTGCCCCCCCCCCCCCCCCCCCCCCCCCGCTCTGTGTTAGATTATTACCCAATGAAGTCATGACGGTGCCAGCTCCGTGCTGGACACAGAGACGCGCCTGTGGGGGTATACGCTCTGTCCTGATAGCTGCCATAGCAACAACCTGCTGATCCTGATTCTGGTCTGTGCAAAATGATAAGAGTTTAATAGTGCCAAAGGGACACAGGGAGGGGATAACTAGGGGACAGAGGAAAAAAAATATCATACATTATGGGAAGAGGAGAGCAACGGAGGAAGTGAGGCAAAGAGAATTAGAGAGGCTTTCAACCGACAGTCAACAAACCCTTCCCTTCTATGTACACATCAGTACAAATCATATACAGCAGGACAAATTGTTCTATAACCTACAAGAAATAAATGTCTTCATTAATGTGAAATAACGTGTTCAAATGCAGGCAGCAATGCCGGCAGGTGCATTTGGCTTGTAGACATTACGTGTAGCCTGTATGCACCAATGTTTAAATACATGGACACATAGAAAATGGACAGGGCCCTATATGCATAAGACGTGCGTGCTGCTGTATGTTGCAATATTATTAAGGCTGGCGATTATAAGCCCACTTAGCATTCTGTTCCCTCTGCAATATTGCCTGTGATGTCACAGCATTCTTTCCCCTGATTGGTCGCTGTGGGTTTTTCATTGTCTTTGCCTCACTGTTGCCGTTGTGAATTGTGGTTTTTAACCTTCCTACAGTGTAAAGGGTGGCTACATCTGTCTCATGGGTTTCTATGGTAACCACTATGCCCGTTGCTGGACTGAAGGAGATCTCATAGAGATTTTTAAGAAAGCAAAGTATAGAATGCTTAGAAGGCTCAATGCGTGGCCACATAACCATATAATTGCGATCATTGGGATTTGCCTACATTTTGCAATTTGTACTCCAGTTTACATAAATTTGGGTTTTAATGAATGGACGCCAAAATTTGTAGCAATATACAGTTGTTTATAAGCAGCCAATCTGACTCTATATTATTACTCTAGAATAGCCGTGTGATTGATATAGCAGTGTTACATATTCACTACCTGGGAGAGCAGCAAAGGTCTGTCATACAGTTGATCAAATGTGATACGTTATTTAGCACCGCGTGCTAGTGGTAGTTCACTCTGGACCCTGGAGCTATTCTGTCCTCTGAATTCCTGGTTCTGTCTTCTGCTACTGCTGTAAAATAATGGTATCTTAACTCATTGCTAAAATAGCAAGATCGTTTCACCCTGCAGCAATATTTTGGAATATTTCAGGTGACCGAAGCTGTGTACATGAATACAGACTAGAAATGTGATAGATATTAAGAGTATCTCTTACATATCTGTATCTTTTAGAAATGGGACATCTGCTTGCTCTATTGCAGGTCACCCCATAGGTAGTTCTTGCATATTTAATGTTGGGTGTGCTCTAATCTGTATATTATAAGGATTGGCACAGGTAATTAAGAATATTTGATAAGTGCTGTTTTGGTTAAAGCCGTAGTACAATAACCTCACGACTGCTGAATCCTGGGAGAGCTAAAGACAGAATTTTTGAAATTTAAGTAGGGTGTAAGCAAATGCCTGTCTTATGATGACTACCTCCCAATGGTAAACAGTAGCAATTATCATGAATTGGTCTCATTGAATATGCAATTTGCCTTTTATTACAGAATCTCAATTGTAAACTGTCAGGCTTGGTGAGGTTTTAATGAGCTGTCACAAGGAATTAATTAAACATTCATTATCCTAATCAGAACAGACATTCATAAAAAAGGGAGATTTGGGGTAAGGGGGGAAAACCGGTATTTACAGAAACATTATTTACATATTATCCCAAGCTACTAATTAACAAATTAGCCCCTAGTCTTGATGGTTTCCTAGAGCTGCCTTCCATTCAATGCATCATCTTATGCCTGCCTTGGCAAACATTGTTCAAAGTCCAGTATTTCTATCTAATACTAAACACCATAACAAACATTGGGTGATGGTTTATTATTTGAAGTGTAATTGCCATATGTGCACGTTAAAAAAGAGAATGAGGGGGGGCGGAGCCTGGCATCCGAGCAGAGCGGTTGTGCTGAGCCTCAGCTCCCGCTACACTATGCACTATTCGGGGGTGACCCCCACAAAAAATAACACAGCCGCTCACAGGAGAGGACCCAGCATGAAAGGTACACCCGGAGGTATCAGTCGATACCAAAATCGAGCCCACAACCCCCCGGGGAACCGACATAATGCCTTGCGGCCTACTGGAGATCGGGCAGCGGGGAGACGGCCGCTCCCCAGGCTAACTGACCTGGATATGGACCCCTCGAGAAGATCGCCTCCTACCCCCCCCCCCTTTGGACCGATGGGGGACATCTCGGTCCACGCCAAGCGACAGGAATGGCAATCTAAGGCCCAGCAACCAAATAGAGGAACAGCACCATCGGGGCAGCCGACCATGCAGCGCACCAAACACATCAGAGGAGCTGACACGCTCACCTGAAATGGAAGCTCTCAATGATATTCAACGGCGTATAGACGCGGCTTTCACCCGATTCTGGCATAGACTAAGAGAAAGGATGCAAAAACCGATGACAAGCCAGCACTCCCTGCCAGTTAAGAACGGACTGTATGAGGCCCACAGGGTGAGGAGCATGGAATCACCCCAACAGAAGCCGGACCGCAAGACTGGAGAGGGGAACGGAGGGAAGCGGCGCCCTGCTCCGGGCACAGCACCTACCCCCAAGTTAGTAATGCAAGCACGCAGCCTGCCCGGGCGAGGGGTTGGGAGGATGCTGCCTCCACGGGACGGACGGGCTGTCCGGATGCGACCACGTAAGCGGAATAATCAACTGAAATCGCGCCGAAAAACCGCGACCCGGCCCTACGTTCCGCTGGCAGAGCAGAACATGGGACTTACTAATTCCCGGCCCAGCAGCACAAAGCGACGGCTCTCGGCACAGGCCTGGGAATGGGGCACAATCTCACCTCACTCCCACCCAGCAGAAAGACTCGGAGCCCTCAGAGGTTCGAGCCTCAACATATCCATAGCCGACAATGAACGAGACTGCATAATGTGGCCCGCTACAGGCATTGGTTAGCCATCAGGTCCAGTGAATCTGCTGCTCCCCAACTGTTACCGGACCCTGCACCACCGCTGACCACCTTAACCGCTCCCTGGGAAAAGTATCGGATCCGCAGTTCAGGCTACTGTGCACGAGAACTGTAACGTTTGACCTAGCTGAGTCTAATGGACCTATACCTGGCAGGTAGAGCCCTACCCACCGCAATCCAGCGACTCACCTAGTCTGACTTTTATTTTTATTTTTCTTATGTTTGCTTATATTTGCTAGCCCTTGGGTGGGCATGGTTGCCAGAAGCCCACAAGCAGCAACTGCATCCTGGACACCATATGCCTCACTTGGCGATCACTATATATATATATTTGTGGTTTGCTTATCTTTTGCCTGTACATACACGTTGCTGGTTGGCAATCTTAGTTCTGACGTATACCCACCATGAGAGCTTCAGCACTTAAAATTGTTATTTAGATTGTTCCTCGCACTACATAGAATCAGATATGTATATGCCTCCATAGTGTATCCCGGCGGTTACCTATTTAACTAGCAAGCACTAGTGACCGTGACCGTGTACATCTTAACTCACATTTTGCAGATTAGCACACTAGCGTTCAGAAAACACACTCTCTACACGCTTATCACACAACCAGCGAACATAGCAACTGCTGGCAGCTACTGCTACACACACCAAGCAAGCGAATTGTTAATCTCCACAATGTTGGTATCTTCTTAGTATTGTAATATTTAATTCTCTGCCTCTCATCACACATTGTGCTATACATTTCTATTATACACAAGGAGTAGAACAGATAGCAAGGATAATAGCTAACATAGGCCACTAAGCGCAACCTGCCTTGCAAGTTTACCCACTAATTAACCTGTTATAATCACATACTCCACAGTGACATGATATATTTGTTCATCCTGATTACTTACCTAAAAATGTGCAATGTTTTAAATGCCACAATGATGTTTTCTTATGTATACAGTCCAGTTTGCTCCAGCTATTGTGGCACGGCAAACACGCTTGTTAATCATATGCACAAATAAAATAAAGAATTAAAAAAAAAAATTTAAAAAAAAGAGAATGAGGGGGGCGGGGCCTGACCGCCGAGCAGAGCGGACGCTTGGAGACACAGCTCCTGCTTTGGCCGACAAAACTAACGGCAAAACGACAACACAGCAAGTACAAGGCTCCCAAAAAGCTACCAAGCTACTCACGGCAAACCAGCTGCTTCGACGGATACCAAACATGCCACATCCAAAGCGAGACTCACCCGAGCACCTTTTGCGGCCTACAAGAATGGCCGGCGCAGAGGAGACAGCCGCTCCTCTGACGCCACTCATAGCTGGACCTTCGACGTTGGGCCCCTGTTCCACCTCCCCCCCCTCTCTGGACCGGTGGGGGTTATCCCGGTCCCCGATGGACTCACACAAACTCCTCCATGGCCCCCGGTAGCCCAGAGCAGCCCCGCCACCTCACGCGGAGTCACTAAAAAGACGGCGGATGGGCCTACACCTACGCCACATGGCGGAGACAGCGGCTCTGAGTGGATCCTCACGCGGATTGAGAGGAGCTTCCAACGCTTTTGGGCATCGCTGGAAAAACGCATGGCCCTGCAATCCATCTACATGGAAGAGGGGAAAGAGGGAGACCAGTTGGAGCAAGGTGGACAGTCCCTGGGCACCACTAACAGCCCCACATTCGTTGCCGCTCCTACTTACCTACCCAGGCTGAGGGTCTTAAGGAGAAAGCCTCCAATGCATCGCCCACCTCGCAGGAAGACCGCCCGCCGCCAGCGGCGGATGACCACCTGGGTCTTTTACTGCACCCGACACAGGGAAGTCTCGGACTCGAGAAGCCACCGAGCCTGTGGTTCCCGGATGTGGCCCTCCATAAAGGCCTGGGGCTGGAAGAAGGCTCCGACGCACCCGCAACACCCAGTCGCCTTCTGTGTTGCGAAGGACTCCACAATTACCCTGCCAAGACTGGGCATTGGCTAACTAGGACTGGCCCACTTGTAAATCGGACTGGTCGCCTGACGGGTCACTAACAGCCCTGTGTGCTACGGCCCAGCCGGGGTATAGCTTGACTGTGCTGACGTGCCAGGTTTGCCACCAGGACAGATCACCTCTCCATGGCTAATGATGCATGGCTGCAATGCCCTTTTATTTCTGCCAGCAGTTGATGTTTAGGTGTTATTGTTAACTTTACTCTGTCTTTTTGCACCAACTATTATCACATTGCCTTAGCCGACATTAAGTTTTACAAGCCGCGCACCGTTATAAATAGGCTGTATCATGCAATGCAAAACCATGTGCGCATATGACGAGCCTTAACGCTATACTTGCGCTATGTTATGTTTACTCAAACTTGTCGGCAGTATATGCAATGCGGATCTCTCACCCATGCACCCAAGTAAGACCAGCAGTATTATTGCTCTATGGCATGTAGTGTGATTTACCAAGTTTAAGCACTCTCACCCTTAAGACCTAAGGAGATAGTAACAGATAATGTTGGTAGTGCTTATAAGTAACCTACAGTGCGACAGGGTCTGAGTTGAGTTGTCAGAACCACCAATATAGAATCGTATTGCAGCCTTCCAGTACATATACTATGCAAGTCTCAAAGCATGATTTGTACACATATCAACGTAGAGCACTGTATATCTGCGCGCTAAGGGCATGTCTAGCTAGAGTTTTGAGCAACCATCGGACAAAATGGCTGCCTAACCTGTCTGTTACTCAAAGATACTTCACATAGTTTTTGAATAGCTATTTTCATACTAACTATGATATGTTTGTTATTAATTCTCTGGAACGCATACCTAATATAAAATGAGGCTGATATACATAGGAGATGATACATTGTGTTCGCGTGTTCCTATCCTGTACACAAACAGTACTTCCCCTATCTTTCATTCTGTACCCCTGTTAATGCTTACCTCAATAAAAGAAAGATTGACAAAAAAAAAAAAAAAAGAGAGAATGAAATTCATCACGGTTCTGTGTGGTTCATTGGTAAACACGTTTGAAATGGATTTTAAGGCAAATTACTGCTAATTAGCAAACTATTTAATATGGGATTTTGTGAAGAAGAGAAAAAAAAATGTTTTTGTGGATTTTGTTTTGTGTGCGCTGAAATGCTGACAGGGCGAAGCAGTAATTCAATAAAAAAACAAAGAAAAAAGTTACTTGCACACTATTCCAAATCCCTATGTACAAATAAATAACTGGAAGTTTTCTAGTATCAGTCCAATGGCCATTAAAGTGTAAGCTCACCTGTCACGTCGAGGCAAACCTCTTAGGTGAGTCCTACACTAACAATTCACCTTGCTGCTTTGAAATGAAAGGCAAACTCTCTGAGACAGAGAAGGTGTTTTTTTTTTATAAAACACCCACACACTTATTAACCCTTAATAGGGAACACATGGGATGGGGCGGCAGCACTGTAACACGGCTGTGTAATAAGAAGCAAATGAAAACATACATAATTAAGTCCTGCGCTCAAACGCCCACTACTCCTCAATAGGGATAAATACATGCATAGGGGTTTAGAAAAATACCCCTCTCTGTCTCATTCTAGATTTTTGCCTTTGAGCTAAAAGCAGCACAGAGAATAGTTAGTGTAGAACTCTCCTACGAGGTTTTGCTTTGATGTGGCAGGTGAGCTTACATTGGAGTGATACTAAAAAACCTCCAGTTATTTAATTGTGCAGAAGAATTTGGGATAGTGCGTAAGTCTCTTTTTTCTTTGTTTTTTATTATATGTATTGGGGCTGATGTGTACTATAGTCATTGCTGTTGCCCAAGAGTAATGAGATTTTGAATGCAGGGATTCATTTTGTGTACAAAGAAGTCATTTCACTCTGCAGTTTTTGAAGAGGGGTATGCAAGTCTTATCTAGAATGACTTAAGAACCCAATTATTTGCCCCTAGGATTTAGAGAGACTGACTATTGGGATACAGTCAGCAGTCCTATCAGGACATTAAAGGGAAAAAGGAAACTGAATAGCATGGGTTATCTACAATTCTCCCACTCTCCCAGACTCGACTGTAAATGAGGCGGTGTACCTTTTAACCTATCCTCCCTGCCCCTGCCCTCTCCTTTACTTCCTTTGAAGTTCACACTGTCCGCCTTTTAAGCCCACTCCTTTAAGAATCGCCATCAACTATCGCCCTCCCGGTCATCTTAGGCTATTCTTTGAACAATTTTCTTCCTGGCTACCTCACTTTCTCTCCTCTAGCATTCCCTCCCTCATTCTTGAGGACTTTAACATCCCAATCAACAACCTCAATTGCCCGGATTGCTGATAAAACCGGGGCTGGCCACACCACAGCAACCAGACTCCCCTCCAAACATGGCCCCCGCCACAGAAACAGAGGGCAGGGGGAACCCAAACATACAGGACCCACAGGAAGGTCCAACCATAGCCCCTACCTCACCAGAGGACTCAGCCCCCACCACTAAAGGGGACTTAAAGGTGCTTTTGGCGGACATCCAAAAACTTTTGGCCACTGACTTTGCCCTGATTAAAAGGGATATGCAACAGATCACAGACAGTCACTAATACTGAACTGGACGTGACACAAGTCCACAACACCATAACCACCTTGCAAGACTCAGTCCAGCAGCTGCAAACAGAACAACATGTCCTGGCAGCACAATTAATGTCCCTGGAAGACAAACAACGCCGCACGCACATTAAGATCCGCGGCATACCTAACACCATCACCACCGAAGAATTGCCGCACTACACGCGGCGCCTCGTGTCAGCGATCATGACGCATCCAGTGGCCAAAAGAATTACACTTGATGGTATATACTGTGTAACCAGCTCAGCCCGCATCTCACCTAGCACCTCCAGAGACATTATCTTGAGATGCGCCACCACACACGACAAAATCCTAATAATGACTGCCATGAAAGGCAAAACGCCACTAGAATTTGAGAACACCCAACTCTTGTTTTTCCAAGACTTAACTAGGGCCACTCTAATCAGACGCAAATCTTTTGGTCCAGTGACGGCCGCCCTGCGCAAAGCCAACATACCATATAGATGGGGTAACACCGGCTCCTTACTTGTACATCACGCAGCGACCACCCACAACCTCACCTCTCCGATGGGGGCTCCGGCATTCTTGTCAGCACTGGGACTTCACCTGGAACAACCGCACACTGCAGACGACGCCCAAATCACCTCATGGGCAACACCAGCCAGCACCTCAACCGACCAAGCGACGAAAAACCAACAACCTCAGAACACCTGAACTGGATGTACCTGCCTCGTCACAACCACGACACTCCTGCTCATAACAGCTAGGCTGACAACCTGAACTCTTATACAACCACGGAAGGCCTATAGCCTTATGTTACTTATTTTATTATTTAACTACTTTGTTGTTGTTCTTTTATGCATATATTACCGATACTCAGCTGTGATCTCCTTACGTGCCTATACCCGTGCATAACATCCCGCAGGCACCCCTTCCTCCTCATGTGATGTGTATGCTCATATTAATACCTGTTATTTCCCTGTCACTACATGTATAATCCTGCTCATAAACTCTACCACTACATACATGAGGCACCCAACGGTACCAAACAGACCTACACAAGAGACAAATTGATGGCGCCCACCTTAGACACATCCATCCGTACCCCCGCCACCCCCCACGGTAAGGGGAATTAGTTAAGATGCCACAGGTAGTACCCCGCAACAGGGAGCCTCACCCACACCTGATGAAACACAAACCAAAAACCGACGGGGTCCCATGGACAGGTACCCACTGACATGTCACCACAAGCCTGACCCAAACCTGTAACAAGCATATATTTGCTCTTAGTCTACCAACTAAAGCTGCACTTAGCACCAAAGAGCATTCACAGATACCCAAACCTGGATCCCAGGGAACCAACACACAACCCACCACACCTGTCAGAAATAGCACAACCCTGGGCGTGTTACCTAACCTGTCTAACTTTTAAAAACAAAAAAAGTGCTTAGTTTCACCTGTGTATTAATCCCACAAAAATGTACAATGTTCTCACATGCTATGACACCGTATCTACATGTATACTCAATAATGCTTGTCACAATTGTCGTAACATAACAAGCTTGTATGTTATTAAGCTATGCACTACGAAAATAAAGAATTAAAAAAAAAAATTTGAAATAAAGAAGGTTTAAACATTAGATCTCTCTTTACAGGAAGTGTTTGGGAAGGCTGTGCAAGTGACATGCAGAGAGGTGGTGATAGGGCTACATAAACAATGTTATTTAACTCCTAAATGGCAGAGAATTGTGCAGTAAGACTGCAGGGGCATGATCTATACACCAAAACTGCTTCATTAAACTTGTTGTTTTGGTACCAAAAGTGTCCCTTTAAAACTTTTTTGTATATAAAAAAAAAACATGGTTGTAAAGTTCTAGTATATGCAGGGTTATACGCAACAAAAGAGTCTCAAGAGTCTGTGCCCCCCTCTAAAAAATAGCCAAAAATGTGTTTTGTAATCTCTGAAATGTAATGTGACACTAGCAGAATTGTGTAATGCCACCATTCAATTAGACAAAATCTAAATTGTGACCCTTTAGACGATTAAGATAAGTAACTGGAAACTTGTTAAGTGTGTGGTTTAAACTCTGTTTTTTATTTTGTTTGTGTGAGTAATTCATTATAATTTTGTTTTCTGCTAAATTGGATTTATGCAGAGTTGTTTAATATTGACTATGGAACTTTTGCGGAGTCCAATCACCTTACATTTCTGCCAGCCATCAATTATGGGAAATGCCCTATAGCTGAAGGTTAACGTTTTGGTTACCTTCCTCCCTAGATTTAATAGCAAATAAGGAACTTTAAAAAAATCTTTTTATAGATGCTTTCTGAAAATGGCAGCTTAATACAAGTAGAAAAGAATACCAAAAAATTGCAGGATGGGTGGCCTCTCCAACTCTGAAGCTCAAGAGATGCCGAAACAGAACAGTGCCCAGTAGAACACTCGGTGTTACATGAAACTTAATTGGAGCCTTGGATGTTAATTAGAGAAATCCTAGCACTCTAGCAGGATAACAATCCTCAGGGGTCAACGGGCTTAATCCAATAAAGCAGAATTGTTAGCCATGATTAATAACTAATGGCCTACATCATTTAAAGGTACATAAAAAGAGTAAAAAGACAAAACCTATATTTTCACACATGCAATGGACTAAAGTTGATCTTGTGTTTTTATTAAACTCTACTTTTTAATTTTATGTAACTGATTTTTTTCTATAATTTTTTTTTGGGGAAAAAAAGGATGCAGGATAATCGCATTGACTTTACATTGGGATGTTTTATTTGCTCTCTCTCCGAGACGATGCATTATAATTGTTTGAAAATTGGCAGTGTTGTAGATCTTGTTCTGTCTGAGCTTGTGACCTCTCGCTGGTGGCAAGTTTCCTTTTTTTGTCTTCATCTGTAAGATATTTTCCAAAATCCGAAACATTTTTGATACTTGAGCAGCAGCACATTGTTAGTGAAATATATTTTGAGTGCGGGCTCGATATTACTGAGCAGGTTGGGCTGCCTTGGTTTGTCTTGTAATCGTCTCTATGTTTGAAACTCCTGAACAGTGCGCAGGGGCAATTTTCCTTTAAATTGATTTGTTTGTTTTGATCATAAATGATCGTTATTTTGCCATAGACAGGGCAACACGTAATAATCGGATTCATATGAATTCTAAATCTTTCAAACCCATTTATATCTTGCCCAAACTGACTCTCTATAGGACTGAAAAGTAAGCTGCCCTTTTACATTCTCTCTGCAATAAGTAAAAAAACAAAACAAAAAAACTTCCGCCAAGGAAGGAAATACTATATAATAATTTCCATTACATTCAATTTACATGAACTTTGGGCTGAGGTCAAAGACAATGTCCCATGGATAATGCAAGTATGTAGTGTATCAGAGAGACTCTAAAGCATCTTGCTGTCACATGAAGGAGGTTCAGCTTTGATGTTGTTTGGGAAGATGAGTAGTGTTGTGAGTAGTGTTGTAAGTAGTGATGACTTGTAAAGGTTTTTTAGGAGTGATATGTACCTTGTTGTTGAATTAATGCCATCCAAGTATGGATGAACTTCCGCCTTAGCAATAGGCAAGCAAGAGGCCATGCTGTTGAATTCACATCTTAAACATTCACAAAATCTTGGACCCCTTTTAAATAGAAAATATAAATGTCTTTGTATTCTGCTCCTCATACATGACGGAGACAGAATGTTGGTGGAAAGTGCACGTTGGTGACTCTGAGAACGTTGTCTATGGATAGAATGGTTATGTTGTGGTTGGCTGATAAGCTGTGTTCCAATTCAGTGCTTGTCAGCACAAGATGGTGGTGTACTTAGAGCCAAAATATATACCCAAAATACTCTAGAATGTAAGCTCATCCAACCAGTATCCTCATCAACCTGTCAAAATATATAATAGTTTGTCTCATTTTTGCTATAAAGTTCTGCGGAAAAAGGTTGCTCTAAATAAATGCCAATAATAATACCAGATATGACAAGCACTGGAAGATATGCTTTTGTTCTAATAACTATTTTCAGTAGTGTGCGCTTATTTACAAACTCCACTTGTACAGAGTTCGATGAATTGTGTGCTCCTATGCCAGGCAATGGTCCACATGTAGTCTATCCAGCCTGTTACAGAACATGTCCCACACAGGCAAACTGGGTTTGTCTCTCTGAAACATGTAAGGTATGCTCATAGGACATAGTATTACCAAGACTGTTAATTCTATATCTTGCATGTCATTACTGCAGAGTATTGCTGCATTTTCTAAAAAAAGTAATCTAATAACTGATCTTTCAGAACTTATGCAGTTTTAAGAAAAAAGCTTCATAACGGATTGTTCATCCATGTGCCATTTGGTCTAGAGCACAGGGAGGCATCAAAGAGGCATCAAAGAGGCACTCTGTTCATTGTAACGACTGCAACTAATTTTAGCTGAGATGCTATAAGTCTATAAACTAAAGATTTCTGCCATGGGGTGCCCACACTGCAGCTGTGCTTAACCAGGGCAAAATATAGAAAAGAATGCCAGTAGATATTTTTGTAGCATGTGTTTGTTTTGGTGATAGTGTATATTTTGCACATCTGTTTGAACATGCCCATCAACCCTCTAATTGTAGACCATGGGTGCCCAAAAGGTAGATGATGTTGTAGAACTACAACTCCCATGATGCTTTGCATGCCTTTAAAATTACAAAGTATCATGGAAACTGTAGTTTTAAAACATTTGGACACCACTGTTGTAGACCATACTCCATTATTGTTTTTCCAAGTAAAGTATTCAGTTGAGTTCTTTGCAGGCAATACTTGTGGAAAGTAAAGCTTCTATTTGTCTTGCCAAGGTACACTAGTATTGTGTACTGGAGAGTACCCTGGAAGCTCTGCTTGCAAGTCAGTGCCTATGTACTATGCTCAATACCTCTAGTGACAGATTGCATAAGCAGATTGGGTCCTTAGAGACTCTGCAAATGAGAAGAAAACTCATTAGTACTTCTTACAGAAGAGCAAATTGTGCACATTGAAGCCTTTTAGTGCTAGTACCCCCATCCCCCATGTCCATCCACAGGCATTTTAGAGATGTTTCAAAAACAATTGTCAACCACTAAAGCTCCAGGGAGAGGAGATACTGCTGATACAGGGAGGGGTAAGATGTTTGTCAGGATTTATGGCTTTGGTCTGATTTATGAGCTATTTTGACACCCAGCATTTCCCGATAGAACTGGCTCCACCTTGCTTTTGCGCCTTGCTTTTGTAAAAATATGATGTATCATGTTGTTGTTTTTTTTTTTAAATTGTATTTTATTGAAGGTTTTCATAGATATATATCCAGTACATAGTTACAACTCAGTGAATATAGACATGTATACAGTCATCGACACAGTAAGATGATATAGCATAGTAGGAGCAACTGAGGACTACATACAGTGGAAAATTGTCTCAAGTTGGTGATTAGTTAAATCGGATCTGGGACCTTCAGTTAACCACAAGATGGTATGCATGAGAACTATGAAGAAAAACATAAATCATACGTAACAAAGGTATTTACAAAACCATTTACATAAAGGCATGAACTGGTTGGAATAGTACTAGGCATCTACCATATACTCCATTTCACGTCAGTCAGGGAGTAGCACCCTATGGGTGGTTGTGTTCCCCCCCCCCCCTCCCCATATCCCTCTCCTCTCTCCCCTACCCTGCCCTACTCCGTGCCATGTTCCCCTCCATTATACCAGGTCTCCCCCACCCCCTACGTCTCCCTAAACTTTGTGGTTGCATGTGCAGTGTCCGTGGACATCCTCTCATACACAAGTATCTTGTTCTTTTAAAGAATTACAGATCATCCTATGCGTATTGCAAGTTTGTCTTTTTTTTTTTATTCAACCTTTTTTGACATGCAAGTTTTGCACACTATAGGCAGACGACCGCATATGAATTAAAACATGTGAGTCAATGTAAGAGCAATGACAATAAGGAAGTCAAGTATAAGTACACAAAGAAGTTAATCGATCTCAAAGGTTATTGAGGCAACAGTTTGCAATGTTGGGTTGACTCGCCTATAGGCAGCTTGGAAGTGACTCTGATAGAAAAAGAGATGATGATTAGAAAGGAGTAGGAAGACTGGGAGAAAAGGGAAAAAAATTATGGGGAGATTGGGGGGCAAGGTATAAAGCAATAAGGCATGACAGTGAATGATTGATCAAAAACAATATGAGGCAGAATAATATCAGTTATTTACTAAAGATAGAATGCCAAGTGAATTTGACATGTCAGGCCATATTGGGAACTGAAAGAATAGTCGACTGACAATTTTTCTGTTTCTACTGTTTTTTTTGTTTTTTTTTTCTTTCTTTCTTTGATTTGTTTTATTGGTTTTGTATACACATGTATACATTTGGATCAATAACTGAGAATGAAATTAAATCAGGCAATATAAGTAACATCAGGAGCAACGCAGTACAACATTGCGTTTCCAGTCATCTGAGAAATGTACTATAACATAAAGGTAACGAGAAAGTAAAGTATACGTTATCATGCAGGTTAATGTGCTTTGTTGGGTTGGAGAGGTAGAAAAGCAGAACGTTTAGAGAAAATAGAAAAAACTTTCAGGAGCACAGCATGTCCATTAGCAGGAAGGAAAGTCCACTGTGGCCCAGCTGGCCTATCACGCTATCACTTCTCGCTTTCATGGGTGCTTGGTGTTTGGATTGTATCTTTGAGGTGCCGTCTCCTGGGTCCCCCGTTTAGTTGGTCTGCTGTTCTCTACATTATGCTTCTTAACCAGGTCATCGCTGTGTAGTTGCAGGTCTTTCCAGTGTGTCTCTGGGTCTTGGTCCGACGTGAGAGGGTCTTATCCCCCGTGTTGGACCAGTAAGTCCATCTGTACTGGACTGCTTGGTCTCTCAGTAGCTTGGCAACCGGAGCCAGCTTGGGTTTTTCTGTGAGGACTGCGATGGGTATGTCTCCATACAATGTTACCTCATTATTCTCAAATGTGACACTTCCCAGGGCTCTGGAGCGAGCCATAATCGCGGAGCGAACCACTATGTCTCTGGTCATTACTATTATGTCCCTTGGAGAGTCAACTGGGGCCTTGGCCTCCTTATGGATCCTGAATGCTGACAGCAGCACAGGTGAGTCATCTCCCACTTTAATTTGCATAGTGGTGAATAGCCTTTGGATATAAAACAGCAATGCTTCCCCACTGACCTCTTCTGGAATGCCTCTCAGCCTGTGTCGAAACCCCGTGGAAGCCATAGCGCTGTGTAAGTTCCTGCATATTGGTCTTTGTGACTTGTATTCTGTTGTCCCTTGCACTCTCTCTCTCCTCCACCTCTTTAATCTTCTGGGTCACGATCCCCAGCTCTCTTTGAGTCTTGTGAAGATTTGCCTGTCACACTTTGTGGAGATCCAGGAGCAGCCTCTTGATATCCTCCTTTGTTGAAGGTGTTGCGTCTTCATCAGACTTCACTGTGGTCATGAGAAGCTGGGGATTCCACCTCCTCTTGTGATTCCTTAGAGTCACCCATCGCGGGTTGTGCCGTGGCGCCATCTTGTGATTCTCTCTCGGAGCAGGCCTCTCGTATGAGAGTCTAATATAGGCTTCCCCAAACTCTGGCCCTCCAGATGTTGCTGAACTACAACTCCCATGATTCTCAGCCTATCTATTTCTTTCATAGAATCATGGGAATTGTAGCTCAGCAACATCTGGAGGGCCGGAGTTTGGGGAAGGCTGATCTAATATCTGGGAGTTTAGGGCTCTCAGGTACTCGCAATTTCTTATTTTTGTGGCCCATGTTGTCAGCTGGTGGGGGCAATAGATTAGGCCTTCTCCTGTGGGGTATTGCCAGGATTAAAAGTTTTGTTGCTCTTTTCAGGTGTGGCGCTTCACAGGAATGTGTCCATTCCGTCCGTTACGCCCCCAATCATATATTTTTTAAATGGTCTATATCTCGGTTATCTATCTTATTTATGTGGTTGAGCGGCCATATTGGATCAGACTCTACTGTTTTCATTTCGGCTGTTTTAACCTTAAATCTGAAATTCACTTTGAATTCTCACTTTGGTGAACAACCATGTGAAATTGCTAATCAGGATACTTTTACAATCTTCACCGTAGTTTAGGAGTTTCATTAATCTTCTGATAATGAGGATTCCTGTTTAGCATAGTTTAAAGGAGCACTATAGAGTCGGGAACACAAACGTATATTTCTGACCGTATAGTGTTAAAACCACCATCCAGCACCCCTGACCCTCTCTTGCCTCCCTAAATATAGTAAAATATTACTTGTATTCAAGTCTGCATCTGCTACCTCTGCCCCTGTTTGCCTCAGAATAGCAAGCTGTCTGCTGACATCATCAGAAGTGTTGTTTTGAGCCAATCACAATGCTTCCCCATAGGATTGGCTGATACTGTGAAGGATGCAGATCAGGGGCAGAGCCAGAACAAGTCAAATACAGCCCTGGCCAATGAGCATCTCCTCATAGAGATGTATTGAATCAATGAATCTCTATGAGGAAAGCTCAGTGCCTGCATGCAGAGGGTGGAGACACTGATATGTTGTGATGCACACTAAGCAAGACTGAGATGGTAAGTAGCTTTAGCAGTTATCTGAGGAGTGGCCAGTGAAGTTATCACTAGGCTGTAATGTAAACACTGCATTTTCTCTGAAAAGACAGTGTTTACAGCAAAAAGCCTGAAGGGTATGATTCTACTCACCAGAACAAATGCAATAAGCTGTAGTTGTTCTGGTGACTATAGTGTCCCTTTAAGGTTTTCTAGAATTGAGACTTATTCGGTGCGCTCTGTTGATATATTCACATACATCACTGGGTAAATGGGACATCTGATAAGCTTATCCTAGCTGAACAGATTTTTTTCTTCAGATTCTTAACTCCTATTTCAAATTCGTTCTACAAGGGAAAAAAACACATCTGCCATCTTTTGCACATTCTCGCAGGGGTCTGATCCATCTCCTCTTTCTAAGAAGCAGGGCACCGGATAAGATGTCTCCGCTAATCCCTGGTTTGCCTTTCAATCCAATGTGGATTTAGTGGGCATACATGCACGTTGTAACGCCAACACTCGCATGTGTACTAAGATATGTCACAAGGTCCACATTGAAAAGCCTTATGCGGGTTTTCCATTTACAAAGTGTAACGGAGCTCCGTGTACTCCGACCGAGTACCCTCCGTTGATGGATGCTCCTAGCGCTCTCAGAGGACTCCAAGCACTGCAGACGACACCACAACCACCGCAGACTCCACAACCGCCGTAGCTTAACTGGAGCTGCGCCGTCTTCCTTCCACCCTGGATCGGCTTCTGTCCTCCAGGACCGTGTGGGGAAGACCTCTCCTCCAGGAGAGCGTATCTGGAACAAGCTCTTAAAAGAGCTAAGTGATTAAGAGCTCAGGGGAATATGCAGAGCATAGCAATCCCCAGTGTGATATAGCAGTTCCCTCCAATAACGAGACACGGCTACGTATTGAGGGTCAGAAGAGGTCTGAGGACTGGAACACCCAGCCTGCTTTTTATTAGGATCAGGTACATACAGGACACTCCCAGGGGGAGGATGAAATTGACCAATCACATGCATGGTAACACCCCCACGTCTCCTCCCCTCAGATAAACACATAACCCAATTAAAACATACATTATTTTACCCAAGTTCTGGATGTACCCCAAAAACAGGGGGTACAGCTTTAAATCTGGTATCCCCAAATAGCCCTTGTTCAGGGGAACAGTCTGTCCAAAAATCAGCCCATTCGGATGGATGGTTCGGGAGATACAGGGCTCCAAAGTTTTGACCGACCGCACAGACCAACTAGCCGAAAATAGTTCCATGAGTTTTGGCCTTGCGGTCGGTCTCCGTTCGCACGGTAAAATAGACGAAATTCTTGCCATCCATTCGCATCTTTGTGGTCGCTAGAATCCCCATACTAAGTTAAGTATAACTACCGAACGGCCGGTCGTTCGGTAGTTTCCGTGCGTATTTCTGGATGTCTGGAGGTCTTAGCGGTATTCGCCTGTTTGTGCTTCCGATTTCAGTTCCATGCGTTCACAGGCAAACACCGCTGTTCGCACGCAAGATGGCCGCGAACACGTGGAAAAGTCCCGAAATGGCGGCCACCTATTCAGAGCACAAAGAATTCGCATGAAATCATGCGAACGGCTGTATTCTCCAGTAATGTGATTCTTATGCAATATATTCGCCTAAATCTCCTGGCTGTTAGGTTATATTAGTAGTCCAAACCTACAGCATAGATAAAGGGAAAAAGACAGTCTAATACAAGTCCATATGCCTGAATACAGGGTTTACAGTGCAATATAGTCCAGGACCATAGTCGCAGGGGAGGAGGCAGGCAAGCAGGCCTCTCCAGGACAAAGTGGCGAAGGGCACTTCGTCACACATCTCCCCTTTGGGGGGAAGACTAACCAGGCACCTGACCTTCTGTCGGTCAGTGCCTCCGTTAGTCGATCCACGAACCCACAATAAACAGATGTCCGAGTGGCCCCCCCACAACATCAAAGTACAGGAACAGCCCACCCACAACACACAGTCACTGCACCTGGGTATTTGGCTGTGGTAATGAGGCCACATGCCGAGGGTACTTGAAGGGCAGAGGCCAACTGCACTCTGCCCAGATGCCAGCTCTTCTGCTGGGGTAGCCTGCAGGACATCAGGCTCTGGACCAGGGACAAAGGTAGGGCAGAGGCCGACTGCACTCTGCCCAGCTGCCAGCTCTTCGGCTGGGGTAGCCTGCGGGACATCCGGCTCTGGACCAGGGACAAAGGTAGGGCAGAGGCCGACTGCGCTCTGTCCAGCTGCCAGCTCTTCCGCTGGGGTACTGAGACCATAATCCGGCTCAGTAGTTAAGGGAACCTGGACGTCAGGAGGGGTTAGCATCGCCTCCGTTAACCCTGGTGCCACGCTAGGAGTTAGCTGGGGAGGGGAATTTGTACTTACCCCCTCCTCTGGGTGTCCCGGTGAGGGTAGTTGGGGATCTGGAAAGGCTGTCCAGCATCCCTGTAGGTCAGGCACAGAGACCACGGTCCCATCTGCGCCGTCTGGAGGATTGGTGTCTCCCCTTGTTGGGGAAAGCTGCCGCTGGGGAGAGGGGGTGCTGTGCTCCTTTCCTGGAAACACAGGCTGCCGCTGGAGAGGGAGACCGCCTGTCTCCACTCCCTTACCATGGTCCTGTTGCTGTAGAGAGGGACCAACTGTCTCTGCTCTCTGTAGGACACACTGCTGCTGGGGGGGAAGGACGGCACCTTCGGCCCCCTGGGGTACACACTGCCGCTGGGGAGGGAGACCGCCTGTCTCCGCTCCCTTACCATGGTCCTGTTGCTGTAGAGAGGGACCAACTGTCTCTGCTCTCTGTAGGACATACTGCTGCTGGGGGGGAAGTACGGCACCTCCGGCCCCCTGGGGTACACACTGCCGCTGGAGAGGGAGACCGCCTGTCTCCACTCCCTTACCATGGTCCTGTTGCTGTAGAGAGGGACCAACTGTCTCTGCTCTCTGTAGGACACACGGCTGCTGGGGGGAAAGGACGACCCCTTCGGCCCCCTGTAACTCACGCTGTTGTTGGGGCGCAGGGACGGAATACTTTGCCCTCACTGCCCGATATTCTGCTTCCATCTGCAGATACTCCGCCAGTTCTCTCCTTATTCTTGGTACCATTTCCTCGGTTAGAAGGGACCCGTAGACATCCAACCGCCGCTTCAGCATAGCGTCAAACTGTACGTGACTATACCAATAGTCCAGTTTTGCTGGGTGTTCCCAGGATGCTGTTCCTCGCCCTAGGGAAGCCATCCTGTTGTAGCCAGGGGCGCTGCCCAATGGCTAGCGTTGCCCTCAATTGTAACTCCAAACGTTACCAGTGTCTCTGAGCTGCTTCTCCTCGCACTAGGACGCCATCCCACCGCTGCCACCACTGTAACGGAGCTCCGTGTACTCCGACCGAGTACCCTCCGTTGATGGATGCTCCTAGCGCTCTCAGAGGACTCCAAGCACTGCAGACGACACCACAACCACCGCAGACTCCACAACCGCCGTAGCTTAACTGGAGCTGCGCCGTCTTCCTTCCACCCTGGATCGGCTTCTGTCCTCCAGGACCGTGTGGGGAAGACCTCTCCTCCAGGAGAGCGTATCTGGAACAAGCTCTTAAAAGAGCTAAGTGATTAAGAGCTCAGGGGAATATGCAGAGCATAGCAATCCCCAGTGTGATATAGCAGTTCCCTCCAATAACGAGACACGGCTACGTATTGAGGGTCAGAAGAGGTCTGAGGACTGGAACACCCAGCCTGCTTTTTATTAGGATCAGGTACATACAGGACACTCCCAGGGGGAGGATGAAATTGACCAATCACATGCATGGTAACACCCCCACGTCTCCTCCCCTCAGATAAACACATAACCCAATTAAAACATACATTATTTTACCCAAGTTCTGGATGTACCCCAAAAACAGGGGGTACAGCTTTAAATCTGGTATCCCCAAATAGCCCTTGTTCAGGGGAACAGTCTGTCCAAAAATCAGCCCATTCGGATGGATGGTTCGGGAGATACAGGGCTCCAAAGTTTTGACCGACCGCACAGACCAACTAGCCGAAAATAGTTCCATGAGTTTTGGCCTTGCGGTCGGTCTCCGTTCGCACGGTAAAATAGACGAAATTCTTGCCATCCATTCGCATCTTTGTGGTCGCTAGAATCCCCATACTAAGTTAAGTATAACTACCGAACGGCCGGTCGTTCGGTAGTTTCCGTGCGTATTTCTGGATGTCTGGAGGTCTTAGCGGTATTCGCCTGTTTGTGCTTCCGATTTCAGTTCCATGCGTTCACAGGCAAACACCGCTGTTCGCACGCAAGATGGCCGCGAACACGTGGAAAAGTCCCGAAATGGCGGCCACCTATTCAGAGCACAAAGAATTCGCATGAAATCATGCGAACGGCTGTATTCTCCAGTAATGTGATTCTTATGCAATATATTCGCCTAAATCTCCTGGCTGTTAGGTTATATTAGTAGTCCAAACCTACAGCATAGATAAAGGGAAAAAGACAGTCTAATACAAGTCCATATGCCTGAATACAGGGTTTACAGTGCAATATAGTCCAGGACCATAGTCGCAGGGGAGGAGGCAGGCAAGCAGGCCTCTCCAGGACAAAGTGGCGAAGGGCACTTCGTCACACAAAGCACCCGAGGTCTGTCATTTTTCATTCAATGAGGAACACTTGCCACCTCCATTCACTAACCAGAGCGATCCCAAATGATTTATTTTACTGAATAAAAATCCTAGCTGTTTAAACATTGCATGTGTTTAACCAGCAAAGAGCAATTCAAAGATCATTTGGAGAAGTGGTTTCCTTTTTAAGGTTCGCTTGCTCAGTAAATGAAATTTTTAACAAACATGGACAGAAGCAAACATTTATGTTAAGTTTTAATACGCATATATTGTATTCCCTGTTTTTAATCTAAATACGGATGTGTCTGATGCATTAAAGGAACACTATAGTCACCTAAATTACTTTAAAGCAGTTTTAGTGTATAGATCATTCCCCTGCAATTTCACTGCTCAATTCACTGTCATTTAGGAGTTAAATCACTTTGTTTCTGTTTATGCAGCCCTAGCCACACCTCCCCTGGCTATGATTGACAGAGCCTGCATGAAAACTAAAACTGATTTCACTTTCAAACAGATGTAATTTACCTTAAATAATTGTATCTCAATATCTAAATTGAACTTTAATCACATACAGGAGGCTCTTGCAGGGTCTAGCAAGCTATTAACATAGCAGGGGATAAGAAAATCTTAATTAAACAGAACTTGCAATAAAGAAATATTGAAGCCTAAATAGGGCTCTCTTTACAGGAAGTGTTTATGGAAGGCTGTGCAAGTCACATGCAGGGATGTGTGACTAGGGTTCATAAACAAAGGGATTTAACTCCTAAATGGCAGAGGATTGAGCAGTGAGGCTGCAGGGGCATGCTCTATACACCAAAACTGCTTCATTAAGCTGAAGTTGTTCAAGTGACTATAGTGTCCCTTTAAGTTTGAAATAGAGCAGCTTAGATATAATTATACATTATATGTAATTTATGTATCGATATCTTTGTAAAGGAAGTGAAACAATACAATTGTATTGTTTCATTGTGCATAAGAGCATTTCTGGGAAGCTCCCACCCTACCTGAGTAGAATGCTCTCCCCGCTGTTCCCACCTCCTATAACCTCCAATTTAGTACTAGCACGATATTTAGCCTACCGCATTACAAAAATAAAGTGGCTCGATCCTCATTTTCCTACAGAGCACCGCAATTATGGAATAACCTCAGGGACACAGTCAAATCTTCATTCAATCTAAAATCCTTTAAGAGATCTATGGCAATATACCTCAGCACAGAATACACCTGTCATGGTTGAATATATTTATTACCGGTTATGTATTCAATTTATATATGTGTGTATATGTATAGTTTGTATATTGTATTTTTGTAATATTGTATCCTATTGTAACAGTGCAATGTTTTGTGGACAAAGACACAGGACATACTTGAAAACATGAGAAATCTCAATGTATCCATCCTCGTAAAATATTTTATAAATAAATAATATAGCTTTTTTTGTGTGTAAAAGATCATAGTACATTGTACTTGTCTCCATATTTACTATGTAATATTAGAAATAAGATTGTGCAGTTTTTAGAGGATGGTGAGGGACCTTTTGATGGCTGTCTTCAGAGGTAGTTTGTACTGGACCCCTGACTGTTTCTATCTTGTTGACCCTTAGAGGGTCTTCCCATATGGGCTCAAAAACTCTTTAATGAAATTCATTTACTTGCTAGGAGACCTTTGGCCGCAACCTGGTTGGGGACTATTGCTCCTCTCTTAGAATTGCTAGAGCTAGAATTGAAGGCAACTGTTTACTGGAAAAAGTGACCACTACTGTTCATAGTACTGTTTTACTTTTTACTTTTTTTAAATAAAATTTAGCATCCATGGTGTGATATTATTTTTGAAGCTGTAGATTTGTTTAATTGAGCCCCCCATCCCTTTTCCCCTGTCTTCTTTTTTTGGTATCTGTTCATTTCTTTTTTCTTCAACCCAGTTTTTTATTTTTTATTTTGCTTTAACGTTTGGTGTCACAATTTAACATTTTTCGAAGTGTTTTTCCCTTTTCATTTGTACCATACACTACCACTTGTATAACTTTCAAGTCACCTTAATAAATAATTCACAAATAAATACTTTAAATTAAAATGTGCAATTAACATTACTTTCAGGAGTATTTTTCCAAAGAAAGCTGTATATTTTTGAGCATTGTAATGCAGGCTTTTTTCAAGGTGTTTGACAGTGGCGAAGTAATGATAGATGTTAAAGGGACAGTTTAGGCACCATAACAACTTAATCTAAATTAACTTGTTATGGTTGTAGGAGGCACCTTGGCACACTCTTACCTCAAGGGGTTAAACCATTCTTGAACAGTTTAACCCAAAAGTGTGGTTTCCGCTCCTCCTAGGTGGCATTCGGCTTCTGAGTGCCGCCGTGCTGGGGCGCCGCTGATTGGCTGAGAGTGGTCAGCTGACACTTTTGGTTAATCAGAGACCATTCACTAAACTGACATAACCAAGTGTTTTAGGGTAGCACAAAAAATAGCTGTGTAACCAAGATCATATTACGTTTATTTAATGGAAGCTTGATTAAAACAGAAGTAGTTATCCCCTTGTGGAGCAGGTGTTTAAGAATTTAGAGCCATTAAAACTGGACTGATGAGTGTTGCTGTGTCCTCTGCCCAGTCTGTAATGTGAACAATTAGGTACATCACTGAATATCTGTTCTGTTTTATGTACATATATCAGAGTGTTGCAAGCCTTCATCTGTGTAAATAGTGTCAATCAGGCTATCTGTCCAAGATAAATACCATGCCATTATAGACAATAGTAATAAGCTTACAGGCAGTGATAATGGGAAACAATGTTTTTTTAAAGCATTTGGTGAACACTTTTTTTTTTTTTTTTTATGCCCCTTTCATTAGTTAAATGTGGCCTTTTGGTTATTAACTCCATAATCTAGTCTCCGTCTGCACAATGTACTATTTCTGCCATACACTCACACACTATGTGTTGGTACCGTGACTTCAACCCTTGCATATTTCTGATGGGGCAAATCACCTCTAAGACCAAAATATTGGTGTCTATAAAGGGGTACTAGAGTGTCAGAAACACAAATGTGGATTCCTGACACTATAGTTCTAAAACCCTTGTCTAGGTGGTCACCCCCCCTTACCTGGGGTTAGAAAGGTGGTTTCTTCACCTTTTCCCAGCACCGTGCTGGATCCTCACGTCTGGCCCCACCCCCGATGCGCCTCCTTGACTGACATCTGAATTGAATCTCAGCCAATCACAATGCTGAGATAGTAAATTCTGATGATCTCAGACAAGCAGGCAGGGTGGAGACCGAGTCAAAGCCACCCTGACCAATCAGAATCTTCTCATAGAGATGCGCTGAGGTGAAAGTTTTTGGAGACGCTGAATGTCAGTGCTGCAAATTGTGCACCTTTAGTAGCCACCTGAAGAATGGCTTAGAGGTGTTCCTAGGCTGTAATGTAAACACTGCTTTTTCTCTGAAAAGGCAGTGTTTACATTAAGATGTCTGTAGGGAGAGGCTATAGACACCAGAACTACTACACAAACCTGTTGTAGTTCTGGTGACTACAGTGTCCCTTTAAAATACTGTTCATTTGTTTAAACAAGACTTTCCACTGCTCGGCCTTGTGTTTTGCAGTTTGCATTTTTGTACCACACTTCCCTAAATCTAAAAACATAAATTTGGAAATCTGGATAGAGGGGAACTGTGTTGTGTGTAAACTCACCTGTTGCATGGCTAATGTGTCTTCAAGTATGCCGTGACTGTGTGTGTGAAATGTCATGCTGTGTGCATGTAATTTCACGTTACGGGGGCTGTGTGGGTGTGTAAAACTGCTTTATGTCGTGTGTCCTAAACAATGCGTGTAATGTGCGTGTGTGAGTCCAGCTGTGTGGTATTTCTCAATGGAAAGTAATTGCAGATGCTGCTATCTAATCAAACTCATGAAATGCCTAAGGGGTCCCGCTCTTTGTTCTAAGCAGCAATCCCTTTCCCTTAGGGCATTATCTCAGACTCCTTCTGCTTCGAAGCTCTCAGCAGCACAGTGTTCTCTTCCTCTATAATTTTATACAGCAGAAACTAAATCCGTAATTGCCTGCAGGATGGCATCCTCCAGCACAAAAATGCACCTTGGACCAGGTTCTCTGGGATTCTTATTTATTTATAATCAATGCATCCTACCGAGCTGCAGAATTGAATTAGATCAAAAATGAGTGCTGCCTAAGGCCCTCCTTACGTGACAGTGTTATGACACTGGTAAAATAAAAGGAGCGGTAAGTATTGGGATACAGCAAAGCAGTGGATATAGTGATTACATTCCAAAAATATATTGTAAAGTCATACTAGACAGAGCTCAGTTTATATGGTTTGGAAAATACGTGAAATCTACAGGGGGTGTGCTGCCATTTTATTTTTTCCTTCAGTAATTCAGTATAAACAAAATTTATGTTGCTTTTAAAGCAGATCGGTCACTAAATCCTACCCCTGTCCAGCCTATGTATCCCTCTCTCAAGCCACCCGGCCCTCTCAACAACATTTAGTGGACCACGACCAGTGCTACTTACTGTTTTTATGTTGTGCTGGTCTCTCCGGGTCTTCTGCCTCGATGTGAACATCTTGTAGTTTCCAAAATGGTGACTACTGGAAATTGCTTCTTTTAGAACCTCGAGCTGATGACGCGAAGGAGGTAAAAATATGTCAACCAATGACAAATGTAGACTAAAGCTCCAGCCTTTGTCACCCTGCATGGTATGCATTAGAAAAAAGTAGTCTCTACTTTTTCTTATATATAACTTCAAAAATATTCATTATTTAAACAGAAAAAAAAATGGGATTCCCCGGGAGGTGGGGTAGATTTGGACAATAGACAAAAAAAATAAAAATAAAGAAATGACAGATCCGCTTTAATTTGCAAAACATTTCTTCTACAAGTGGTAGAATGTAGAATCCCATGATCCTTTGGGCTTATGATAAAACAGTTTGTGAGCTCAGACAGCTGTATTCTCATGGTCACATGCGTACTTACCTGCCCTGCATAACTACAGGCATACAATTCAGTAGTTGAGCATACTATGTAAATTGATAATTCTTCCCTGTACAAAATGTTACAAATAATCATGTTGGACATCAAGCAGCATTGTGTAATCTATTCACTAGTTATGCCTTAGCCTGTCTATCTTTATAAGGGTCATTTATTTGACACGTGCTGCATTCTTGAGTGCGGCTAAATCAGTATGCCTTTTATAAATAGCTGTTTCTAAAACCTCTGCTTGATTACATGATGGTTTGGGTGAAGGGTACTTAGACTTAGGGAATTATCCACCCTAGTGGGTATCCAAATTTACGATGTTGTGAACTATACCTCCCATAATTCTTACCCACACAAAATTTAAAGTGATCAAAGATACAGGGGGATCTTCAGAAGGGTTAGAACAGTAATATTACCCTGTCCGGTTATGCACCCTGTGCTTAGCACCCCGGAGAGACATATTGTGGTACAATACTGCGACTCATTTTATAATGACCTGCATCATTATGAAAACCTTTTACTATTTTTAATGAATGAGCTAATAATTCACTATTTTTGACTGTTAGTTGATTAAAGCAAATTTTTGTTAGTAAATGAGTCTGATATAGATAGCAGTCCAGTCTGCACCAACGCTGTCACTCAAGAACGAAAGGTTTTATATTACTTTTCTACATTAACCCCTAAAGGACCAAACTTCTGTAATAAAAGGGAATCATGACATGTCACGTGTCTTTAAGGGGTTAAAGAGGCTGCGATTTCAACGTAGTGAAGTATTAATCCATATTGAGACAAAAATCACAACACTTATTTTGTACCTTCCAAAAACCGTCGTCATATGAGCAGGTATTAAATGCAGTAGACTTTTATTTAAGTTTCTGTCATAGTTCCCATTTATAGGCATGACTCATTGCAGTTGCTGTATACACTGCGACTAATCTAATTCACTCTGCATAACAATCAGCTTTGTGTCTGGTTCACACAAAAAAAAAAAAACATCCTTATATATTTTATGTATTTATTTATCCCAAATCCCACAACTTCAGCCATCCATGGATGAAAAGTAAATGAAAGCTGATGTCTCACAATAGGTTGTGAACTGCAGACTGCCCTGACATGAAGAAAGCAAACTGCTTTTTAAGACTTTTAAACCCCCTGTGCTGTGCCCACTGTGACTGAAGCCCAACTGGAGGAGAGTGCCATGCTTAAAGAGTGCATTGCGTGAAACCCATGTGATGATGGATATTGTCATGTAAAAAGAGGTGGGAAAGGTGGAGGAGGGAGTGTGCTATACAAAAGCAGTGAAGGAAGGCAAGCTCTGTTTTATAGTAGATGGGAAGGGAGCTGTTCACAAAGGAGAGAAAGGGATTCTTTGTATGAGACATAATTAGTCGAGGATAAAAGTCTTGCAGAGATCAGGCGCAGATGTCACTGAGATTTAGAAGCTCAGGGTCACATTTCTTGTCCTCAAGACACAACAACTTTCTGTGGGCTTTAGAGAGATTTAGGTTTGCGTGGATGAAATCCAAACACGTCGTTCTCATGCATTATCTGTAAAGTTCCAACGTATTCTGGGGAGAGATAGCTAACAAAATACTATTTAGAAACCAAGTAATGCAAATGGCTTATGCTTATGGCCCGTCACTCACTCTCAAAAAGAAAGGGATCCCAAGCGCCTCCTTAGATTTTGGTTATTACTATTATTATTTAAAAAGCACCAACAAATTTAGCAGCGCTGTACAATGGGTACAAAGTCACGCTGGGGGAGCAGATCCAGAGTTTTGGTGTGCAAGAGACATGTGCGTGACAGATAACCTGCAGCATTGATAGGCAACCATCTATATGACTGCTAGTCACCAAGGGCTGCCCTTGTACAGAGCCTTGGGAAGCATTCTAGCATTGACTGAAGTACCCTGCATTGATATTAAGCAATGCTTGCCCTTTATGCTGATATCCTGCTCTTTTTGGAGCCTATATTGGGGCATCAGTAAAACATCCCTTCTTAAACTGGATAGTGACTGAGACTCTTAGGAAATGTCTTGCCGGGCTGGGACAATTGATTATCTTCAATTCTCCTCGTCTTTATTTCTAATAATATTTATTTGCATTTTTACCAGGAAACTACAGTGAAATGTCCATTATGTTTAAGTGTGCTCTGTGTTACATGAATACAACATGGTTACATTTACAAAACCGTTCAGCATGATTTGAGTGTGGATACAGAAAATAGATGTTTTCAGGAAGGTTATTACGCCGTTGCAATGGGTGCAGGTGGTGGTGGAGTTGTGAACAAAGTGATTTAATATGTTATAGAGCGTGATCTTGCCATAAATATCAGTAAATACAAAATATAGGGTAAAACCGGGTAAAACAAACATGCTTAATCATAAAAAGTACACTTGTCTTTTTTTTTGTAAATCTTTATTTTTGCAGTGCTTATGGTAGTTACATGCTTACATATGGTACCCCAACGGCATTCCATACGTAGGTTTCAAAACATTTGTTACATTGGGTAATAGATAAACAGAGCACATTTTTTTGATTAGGTAATACAAAAGGATATCGATCGATTAAGAACATTACTTTAACATTTAGGTTGAGTGTCCTCGCTTTAAAGTGTAAACGTTGGTCTGGGTCTGCGTGTCTATGTGGGAGTGATGTGTGTACATGCTTTACTACGATTGCTGTTGTAAGTAATGATGTCACGCTATGGGTAGTACAGTAGAAGGTATATTAGGGCATATAAGATTCTGCAGTGTCGGCTGCTGGAAAACACGGAATTTTATGCAGGTTCCGGCTAAACTACGTGCTAAATTGCAGTTATCGGATAATGAGCCCCCTGATCTGTCGTCATGTCAGAGCTATACATGCCTGGTAGTGGGAGACAGCGTAAAATTACACCATAGGTTACATTCAGATTAAAGACACTTTAATATGGAAGATCACATTAAGCTAGCTGGCAAAAGCAACTCTGCAGCCCAGATAACATTATACCATGCGGTAAGCAGGGAGACAAGAGTGGTAGCAGGCTTCTAAGTACACTTGTCTTAAACTGAGTTATGCACGTTGGAATAAAATAAATTAAAAAGTCATACTTTTTATGTCTTGTGAGCTGTACAGTTTTATCCTGTCACTGTTCTTACACGTTCCCCATTATTTTTTTTTGCCTAGATTAGGTGTTTTTAAAAAACTAACAAAATCTGTCAGCACTGAAGTTGCTGTTTAGTGTATAAGGGAGTGCGCTGGATCTTCTTTTGTATTGTTCTGACAGGAAGACAGTTTCTTAGTAAGTGAAGGGTTACCTTTGCAATGCAGACAGCAGGTAAATAGTTGGATATCCGGCCTGGGTCAGGATTGGCTGGTTTAAATACACACACCCCATGTCTGCTCCCTCCTTCCACTGACACCGATGCAGGTAAATAAGCATGTGTGAGGCACAGGCGGAAACATAATCTGTATGTGCAGAGCATCTACGACAGATAGAGACAGCAGCCCTGCTTCACGCGGCAGATCCACCACTCTCCTGAGTGAGTCCTCCTCTTCCTCATATTTTCAATATCATAGACAAGATTATTCTAAAAGATTGGAGAGGCTTCCTTCCAGCTGTGGATTACTACTCCCATCAAGTTCACACTGCTGTTCCCATGTGTGATGGGAGTTGTACACCACAGCAGATGATTTTCCAGTGCTTTTCAGCATCTGGATTAGAAGGGAACTAGTAGAGGGGCTGGTTTGGGGACATTGGGGGTAATAACATCTGTATACCAAAGCTAAATGAACCCTTTACAATTATATATGTACCGCTTGTTAAGAAGACTGTCGTTGGTATACAGAAAACATACAGTATCATTACCTAAAAAAAAAAATATTTGCAACCCTAAGCAAAACTGTACTGAAATGTAAGTAAATGCCATGTACTATATGTGAGCCTGACTGACACCCTGCATATAGGGAGGGTGGGCTGCTACTAATACATTGCATCACCATAAACAAGGGTGCAATGGAGAGAGCAATACACTGTACACAGATCAGGATTTGTAGTTGTACAGAAAGTGTATGTAGCTTTGTTTAGAGGTGGTCTATGTAGCATTTTTTTTGGAGGTGACGTTACTAGCATTGTTTGAAGGTTGTGTATATAACTTTTTGGGAGATGGCGTATGTAGCATTGTTTGGAGGTGGCGTATGTAGCATTGTTTGGAGGTGTTGGTATATGTAGCATTGTTTGGAGGTGTTGGTATATGTAGCATTGTTTGGAGGTGTTGGTATATGTAGCATTGCTTGGAGGTGTTGGTATATGTAGCATTGTTTGGAGGTGTTGGTATATGTAGCATTGTTTGGAGGTGTTGGTATACGTAGCATTGTTTGGAGGTGTTGGTATATGTAGCATTGTTTGGAGGTGTTGGTATATGTAGCATTGTTTGGAGGTGTTGGTATATGTAGCATTGTTTGGAGGTGTTGGTATATGTAGCATTGTTTGGACGAGTTGGTATATGTAGCATTGTTTGGAGGTGTTGGTATATGTAGCATTGTTTGGAGGTGTTGGTATATGTAGCATTGTTTGGAGGTGTTGGTATATGTAGCATTGTTTGGAGGTGTTGGTATATGTAGCATTGTTTGGAGGTGGTGAGCTGTTAATAATACACTGTAACCGTAATGCCAGGTTAGATAGCCCAAGGAGGCATGCTTAAGGAGTGTCAAGGGCGGTGCCCACTGCAGGTGCCACATAGTATTTATGTCTTTGTGACGTTGCTTAGTGCCTAGCATCAAATGTATGAAATCGCCTGAATGGGAATGTCCCCTCATGAATCTCATGGGACGTTATATTTTTGCATAGATGTTGGTAAAAGATAGAAGGTGTGCAAGTTGTAATTTTAAACTGAGAACTGCAGAGATTGTCATATCAGATGTCACGCTGTTTGCCACTGCAGCCACTGTGACAAAAGTACCCGCCTTCTTATAGGCTGCAAGGATTAACCTTTTAATTACTTGGTGGGGACTTTAGTCTTTTGTGGCATACGAGTATGGTAAACATACCTGCAGAGCATGATGGGAATTGTAGTTTGATGCAGTTCTGGTGAACCCTTTAGTATTTTTGACTGTAGTTTTACAATACAACTTGTTACTATATAATTGTTTTTGTGATGTGCGTGCTGAGGTCTTTGGAGATGGCTTGAGGTTCCTGTCCATTCAGGGTACTGTGATATTTATTATTTTCTTGGTACTTCTCAAGCCCTCTGAGTTACTCAGCTAAGCACCTGCAGTACTTATTCACTTATTGTGACACATGTATCACTGTTCTTTGAATCTAGAAGGCCCTTGTATTGTGTGAGTGATGTTTTCATATGACATGTACAGAAAACTATTCTATAATCCCGCATCCTTTCTGGTTTTGCACCCACGAAGTGTGCATTAGGCTTTGTACAGCAGCATTTTCTCAGGAGAGCCAGTAATTGAGACTGACAGGCTGTCTCGTTCTATCCATCAGCTTCTCTCACCTACAGCGTACCCTTTGCCAAGCTCTTTTTATTATTAACTTATTTACTCCACCCAGAGAGACACTCCAATGAAGATCCAGACTGCTTGGGTTTTTTGTGCTTCATTGATTAATTCTAAACCGCTCTGTCACCACCATTATATAATATGCCTCCCGGCAGCAACACTGTAAAAGCATCCCAGTGACTGGATCATAAAGTTGTATAATAGTTCATGCTTAGTGTAAAAGACAGGTTTACATTGATATAATTAACAGCAATGTTGTCTCAATCAGAAAAGGGATTATCTTAAAATAAATCACAGAGAAACAAAGGCTTAATTTTAAACCATTCACACATTTACTGTGTATAGGACACATTGGGAATAGGTTCTTCAGAATCTGAACCTAGTGAGGGGTAAAGATGAGCAGTAATGCCTGCTAAATCTCCACACCTCCCCTGAAGCTTCCAAAATCCCTACCCCCTTCTGTGTAAATTTCAAGTACTTGAGAAAGATTCTTGAATACTGTTCTAGAGGATCTGATGTAGAATGCATACTTTCAGAGATACTTTCTAAAGTGAGGACTGGTGTGAATTCAACATTTAAGACCAAAGCAGCCAAACTGAAAGTATAGTTAACTTGTAGAATATTTGTGTTACGGCATTCAGCTGGTCCTGGAGAATGTGACAGCTGTATAGAGAGGTCCGAGAGAAACTATGTGGTTAAAGGGACTCTATAGGCATCAAAAACAACTTTAGCCTAATGAAGCAGTTTTGGTATATAGATCATGCCCCTATGGTTTCACTGCTTAATTCACTTTCATTTAGGAGTTAAAGGAACAATATAGTGCCAGGAAAACAAACTCTTTTTCCTTGCACTATAGTGCCCTGAGGGTGCCCACTCCCGCCGGGCTGAAGGTGGAGGAAGGGGGTTAAACACTCACCTTTCTCCAGCGCTGGGAACTCTCCTCCCTCTTCTGATGTCATCGTCTGAATGCGGCCGCGCGTGCATTCAGCCAGTCCATAGGAAAGCATTCTCAAATCTTTCCTATAGACGCTGGCGTCTTCTCATTGTGAAAATCACAGTGAGAAGCGCGGAAGCGCCTCTAGCGGCTGTCAATGAGACCGCCACTAGAGGCTGGATTAACCCTATTGTAAACATAGCAGTTTCTCTGAAACTGCTGTTTACAGCAGAAAGGGTTAACCCTAGATGGACCTGGCACCCAGACCACTTCATTAGCTGAAGTGGTCTGGGTGCCTATAGTGGTCCTTTAAATCACTCTTGTTTCTGTTTTATGCAGCCATAGCCACACTTTCCCTGGCTGTGACTCCCCAAGCCTGCATTAAAAGGTTTCATTTGTAATCATGTTAACTTGCTTTAGAAGTGTTTATTTCCTAATCTGTAAATTGAAGTTTAATCACGCTATTATTTGTGCAGGAGATAAGTTCTCAATTAATCAGAATGTGCAATAAAAGAAGTTAGATCTTTCTTTACAGGAAGTGTTTAAGAAGGCTGTGTAAGTCACATGAAGGGAGGTGTGGCTAGGACTACTTTAACAAAGTGATTTAACTCTCTTAAATGGCAGATAATTGAGTGGTGAGCCTGCAGAGGCATTATCTATATACCAAAATCACTCCATTAAGTTATAGTTATTTTGGTGCCTATAGTGTCCCTTTAACTCTGAAATGTATGTTTGAATTTTCTTAGTATTCTTGACAATTTCCACTTTAGTAGATTACCCTGTTTGTCTGTAACTCTTGGCATTATTCAGCACAGTTGTCCTTTGTATGCAGTTGACAGTCAAATAGCTTGTGTGTTGGCACAAAATGCCCATGGCCATAAAGAGTTGTTTACGTTGAAGGAATTCAAAATTAAGTGCCAAAAGCTATATATTCTCAGTACACCACAGAAGAATCAAGTTTCTTCAATGATCCAAAACAATATATTGGTAAATTATTTACTCCCCCTGTCCTCCTCCTGCCACCACCAAAAATATCACGTACTCTGTAACCTGACCAGCTGCATTACAAATAGATCCCCTATGTTCCCCTATATGAGTGTGCAGACGTCCACACATGTAAAGCAATGTTAAATCTTTCTTATTTAAAATTAATAAGCTATTCATTATGGATGTGCAGATGTATTTTATATTTTGTTGCTAGCACAGTAAAACTGGAGTGGTATCTCAAAAAGAATAAAAAAAAAACTAAAAAAAACAAATCAAGGTACTCTGACACAAAATTAGAGAGGTCAACTTGCATAGGAATTGTGTGTGTGTGTGTGTGTGTGTATATATATATATATATAATGTGCACTGGTGAGTTGTGGACTCATTCTATAACTGTGACACGTGAAATTAATTTAGAATTTGTTAATTTATCATTTTATTTCTCTTTAATAACGCAACAGCTGACACGCTGTTCTGAGAGATGAGACATAAGGGAGACGGGATAGTAATTAGACATGATGGCACAAGGATTTTATTTCCATTCTCAAGGCTAAGCTGAGGAAGTTGGGGACCAGAAATATTTAGATATAGGTCAAAAAAGCAGAATAGCAATATAGCCTTTAGACGATGTAAGCAATAAATGAATCCCTTTTAATAAACACATAAAGGAAGAAAAGCATAATAAAGCACACATTAAAGTCTCCAGGGATGGTGCTTGACTCTGTTAGCAAGAGCACATAATCTGATATAGCAGTGAGAGTTATCTAGCTCCTCTGAATGTGTTCTGATGACCTCACTCGTGTATATATGCATCCTTTGTCATCCTTTGAGAAATTAGGTACATCCAAGTATCTCTGTACCTATACTATTTCCTTTAGGTTTAATATACTGTATACCTCAAAGTCCATTACTTACCCTTATAATGTCTTCTTCATCCTTGCAGGTTGTTCTGTGACCACCTTAACCTACATTTAAATTCATTTTTTAATTTTTTTTAATTCTCTAAACCAGGCGTCTTAATTTATAGCTCCCCAGATGTTGCTGTACTACAACTCTCTGGACATCTATTGCATTCAACGAGTTCTGGGAGCTGTAGGCCATTAGCATATGGAAGCAGAAGTTTGAAATCCCTGCTCTAGACGTTTTACATCAGATGGGTTAACATAAAACTTGACATTATGCTTACACTTTATCACAGTAAATTCTTGCCGGCATCCAGTCCTGGGTTTCATACTGGCATTTGGCTAACTTTTCTTGGATTAGTAGTAACTCATGGCAGCAAAATCACATTTCAAAAACTGATCTGCTCAGGTGTCATAAAAAAACAGACCATGATAACTCTTTATTTAATAGAAACTGTCTGTCTGTAGTTTCCCTATGACATTGCTCCAGGGTGATATTTGACTCTTCTCCAAAACCTCTATGCCATAGATCGGTGATTATTTGTTCTTATGTGGCTATACATGAGAACTGCTAACATAGATGGCAACCTTATCTACTTCCCTATGAAACTAAACAAAATATACATTTTATTTTCTTCCATTATAATTGCTAAAACGAATGCTTCATCCATACCTCCCAAGTGTCCCAATTTAGGAGATACCGTCTCAATTTCTCACCCACATCCCTCTGCCTCTATTTACTATCTTAATGTCTGTTTTCTAGGAGCTCCATATTGATGATGTGTCTGAGTGTATAACAGAGCTCCACATCAATAACACAGTAATGTGTTTTTAAACTACAATAAACGTGTTTAGGAATCAGACTTTAAAAGAGATGCATTTCTCAGAACATCTCTGCCTTCGGTCACAACCCAAAAATTAAAGGGACTCCAGTGCCAGGAAAGCATATCTTAGACCTTCCTATAGGATAGCATAATTCAATAGGTTCCCCTTCTACATTTTCATTTAGGGCCCCCACCCTCCGCTCATGGGTGGGGGCCAATGGGGACCATATGTCCCTGTTTACTTTTATAGCCCCCACTCGTGGGGCACGGGTGTGGGCTCAGGAGGACCCCCATAGAGTGAAGGAGGACCGCTTCTGTTTTTTGCATATTGTAATAAACCAAACAAACAAACTAAGAGGTCTTTAGTCGTTTGAAATTTCTATTCATTTATTTGTCTTTCTGACGAATGAATAGATTAAATTCCCGTTCGCACAACCAAGTGTTTAACTGGGCATGCGCAGGAATTTCACAGCGCTATCTAGTGTGTCCCACAGGGCCTTCATCTACCCACACAAAGATGGAGGCATGAAATAAAGATGGAAAAAATAGGTAAGCTTAGGGCTATTTGGGGGTGACTAGGGGGACAATTAAATGTAGTGGAGTCGGGAGGGGGGGTTTAAATAAAACTGGATTCAGCCATGACAGTGCCGCTTTAAATAAATTTGCTCTTTTGTTTACTTTGAAGCCCCACGAGCGTGAGGACGTCCAGTGTCAGTTAGTCAACTTTTTTTTATATTGTACTTTTCTAAATAAACCTACGTTTCTATGGAAACTGAAGTTTTTGGTTTTTTTGCGTCGTACGTAAACCTAAACCATGATTATTTTGTCTAGCGACCTTCTATTAAAGCTACATTTTGTAAATTAGAATACGGAATTAACAGTTCTGTATCACCAATAAGAATTTCCTCCAACCTGGAAGCCACAGATAGCCTGTACCCAGCACGCTCAACCAATCATTGGTGTCCAGGATACAGAAAATTGGCATTAATACAGTATACATTCTGCTTTGTCTATGCAGCTGAGGGAGGGGAATTCATGGTCTCCAGGTGCTAAGGGGAGCTCTACTTCACAACCCAATTTTATTTAATTTAAACTGTTCCTTAACAGTTTTTCATAAAACCAAGGAGATGGCATACAGATACTATTGTCAACTTAATCTCTACATTAACTATTACACCAAGCTGGACCTGTATTTTTATTTTGCATAGAGTGTACATTGAGTGGGTCAAGCTGGCCAGTTATACCCCGAAAGAGAATTCTCAGGCAAATTTATTGAGCTGCAGTCAGTAGGGGTGTCAATCATCCAAATTTAGGAAAAACATAACTAGTTATTGCTTTTTTTTTTTTTATATGGCTGTTGGCACAGTGACCCTTGTCTAACCCTTGGGTATATCAAACTTTGGTAAACCAAATACTCCCAATGCTTTTATTCTTTTTATCATTCTGAAATATGATTACACTACCCATTATTGTGATATGATTAACAAAGAGAAAAGGCTAACATTTAAAACCCTTTATATCTTACCTGCTTTATAACCCCTTATCCTGCAATCTCCGGTACTATTCTAGCTACACCCTGTTCTCTACAGTTCATGTAATCTGAGGGCCACTTCCGGGACCTTACTCACCATTCCCTATTAGAGGAAAGTAGTGTGTCGAGCAGCTTTGTGATACCAAGCCCCATAACTGTGGAATAACCTTTGTGAAAATGTAAAATCTTCCACAATTTGTCAATCTCTGAAAATAAAAACCTATAACAATGGTTAATGTTTATAGATCTATATAGAAGCCAATATATGTAATTATAAGACCGCTTTTAAGAGTTTTCTTCTCTTGCACGTTTGAAGCAATTCCAATCAATATCATAATTTAACACACAAAACAACTGATGTTGTTAGTGAAGGGTTAGAGGGGTGAATGGGGTGTCTGTCATTATTAGAAGATATACCTGAGCATGAAAGGTGCAGATTTGTTGATAATAACTAGAACAGTAAAATAAACGGAGGGGAGTCAATGAGCTAATAAAAACCAGCAGAGAAGGGCAAACAAATATACAGCTGCATATATGTAAATTACTAAAATATAAGCAAAGTGGGAGTATCGAAAAATAAATATATATACGACATTAAGATGTGTATTTATTTAAAGTTTGGGTAGTGTGTCCGAAAGCCAGAGTCTACATGTCCTTCACTTATGGTGCTGAAATGTGTGATCATTTTTATCTCAAATACCTTCTGTTCATGAGCATCACTATAGCTTAATGTACTCATTCTGGTGTCTACAGCCTGTCCCTGCAGGCTTTTTAATATAAACACTGCCTTTTCACGGAATAATTACTGCCTAGTAACACCTGTAGTGGCCATCACGTTTTTTAATTGATTTTTTTGCCGTGCATGCGCAAAAGATCTTAGCCAAAGGGGCAGGGCATGCAGCGCTGGCAAAGGGGCAGGGCATGCAGCGCTGGCAAAAAAGGTGAGTTAATTTACCTTTTTAACAGGTGTAAGGAGGGCCGGAGAGCTAAACAGTGCATTAGGATCTATAGTGTCAGGAATACACATTTTTATTCCTGACACTATAGTGTTCCTTAAAGTACTTTAATCTTGTGATCAGTCTGGATAAAGTAATGCCCAACAAGGGTACATTATTTGTTTTCTTTGTGATTCTTAATTGAGTGTTTGTGTAGGTTCATTCTGAGATGCAGCCGGTTTCTCCAATGTATAACCTTTGTTACATGCTGTACACTGTATCATGTATACCACGTTTATAGATGTGCATGATTATGATCCCTTAATGTTGTATGATTTGTTGTTGTCTGGCTATGTTACAAATATGTTGGCACAGATTGCAGAGCGATTTATTGTATTGTACAGCGCCATTCTGTGTGAGCTCCTGTTCTGGGATCAGTTTGCTGTGGACCATTCTTTCTCAGGTTAGGTGGTTGTGTGAATGCTAGTATTGTAGTAGGCAGGTTGAGGAAATATTTATTTTAGTGTGGGGTCCTGTGAGAGTAACGGCTGTAGGTCTATATTAATTTTACATACGTCTTCTAGAGTTGGGTTGTAGGTAACTACAGAAGAGTTCTTATTTTGTTTATCTTTTCTTTGTACTGGAGGAGTCTTTCCCGTAGTGTTTTTCGTGTAGATTAGATTTATTTGTTTCCTCATAGCATAGTCCTTTCTCCTAAATGACTGACAGAGTACTCAGGTGTTTACCTCATCTCCTGTGTCAGAGCAAATGCAGTGATATCTAATAGCCTGGCTGTAAATGATGCCTTGTTTGGTATAAATGGCTTGGAAGCCGGAATTCTGGTGGTATGGTTTGTGGGGCTGTGTACATAAGAATCTGTTTTCTAGGTCGATCATGAAAACATTAGCATATTGTTGTGCCCATGTTTGTCCCAGCCATTTGTAAGTAGCCACTTTTATTAAAACTGAAATAGTTGTGTGTAAGTATATTCATTGTATACGCTTAGGTATCATTGCATTCTGCAATACTATATTGTATTTTGGCATCTTCTGTACTGTTGTTTGAAAGAAAAAAAATATTGATTGAGTGTCCCAAGATGTGTATTCTTCCTTGTAAACCACTTTCTAAATAAATATTTCAGGCATGCAATGGGTTTTACACAGTTGTCTTTAGCTAGTCCCTCACTAAAGAAAACGTTCTAACATTAGTTCTTACAGAGCATTACATACATCTGTAACTTATATTAACTTCTTGTTAGCTACACCAATGTTTAAGGGATAAAGATATTAACTGTGGATTATTGTAAATTGAGTTATAATTCCTCCATAATAATGGCAAACCATTACATTTAAAGAATTACATAGAAGACTAGAACAGGACACTAAAGTCCCATACAAAAAAACAAAACAAAAAATCCGCTTTCATGATTTTAGATTCTGGTGCTTCTTTACAAGTCCCTACATAATGCTGCTCCAACCTACCTATCCTCCCTAATACACAAGTATGTCCCGTCGAGGCCCCTAGGCTCTGCCAAAGACCTATGTATATCCTCCGTCCGTACTCCCTCCTCTAACGCTCGCTTCCAAGATTTCTCCAGGGCTGCACCTTTTCTGTGGAACTCCCTTCCCTCCTCGATTAGATGCTCACCCAGTCTCCACTCATTCAAAAAATCTTTGAAAACGCACTTCTTCAGAGAGCATATAATTTAATTTCATTTCCCCCTCCCCCCCATGACTCCTGTCAGTGTTCTCAGTGAATATTTTTCCAGTAACCTATTTCATTACCCCTACTTATACCCTTTGTGTCACTCCCTCCCCACTCCCTCTAGCATATACGCTCATTGAGCAGGGCCCTCAACCCCTCTCTTTTTGTGCGCCCATTTGTCTGGTTACAATTACGTGTCTGTTAGTCCACCCATTGTACAGCGCTACGGCATTTGCTGGCGCTATATAAATAATTAAATAATAATAATGAAATAAAAAAAATCAAGAACTCTGTCTATCCTAGAAGACTGATAAAAGGAAAACCGTCCCTGATAAAAAAAAAATAAAAAAAAAAAACGCTAGACATTTAGAGTTTGTGTATAGAGGGTGAAATTACTGCCTCCATGCTCTGTATTATCTCCCTCTCTCTAAATCAGATTTCTTTCCTGTCTCTTAATGAAAAATCTGTAACTTCTGATCTAATCTCCTAAATTAACCTTCATTAAAGAGAGAAGGAAAGAAAATATTTGGGTATTGAAATATTGTGTAACGTGTGTGTAGTACAGTGCTATTTAGGAATGCTACATGTTTTGCATCGTTTTGTTTACATTGCATTCCTGTTAGGTATAGCTTATTTTCTTGTTGTCTAATCGTGTTATGTGTCATATTACTGAGGATGAAAGAAGTCGTCTGACTTCTTTCACTTGACGTGATCTTAAAGGATGACTGATTTGCTGGGGTGCCTAGAGTTAAAAGGAACCTATAGTGCCAGGAAAACAAACCCGTTCTCCTGGCACTATAGACTCCTGGAGTGCCCCCCCTCCATCAGGGAACCCCTCCCGCGGGGCTGAATGGGTTAAAACCCCATCAGCCACTTACCTGAATCCAGCACCGATGTCCCTCGGTGCTGGTCAAGCTCTGCCCACGCTCCTCCGCCGGGGGGGAGACCTAATGCGCATATGTGGAAATGGCCTAGCGCGCATTAGACCTCCCCATAGGAAAGCATTATTCAATGCTTTCCTATGGGAAAAATCTGACGCTGGAGGTCCATGAGGACGTCCAGTGTCACATAACGGACCAAAAGTCTGTTTGGATTCCGGAAGCGCCCCCAGTGGGCAGACTTAGAGCTGCAATGTAAACATTGCTGTTCTCTGGAACTACAATGTTTTACATTGCAGCACTAAGTGCAAAAGGGTCACAGCACCCAGACTACTTCGATTAGCTGAAATGGTCTGGGTGCCTACAGTGTCCCTTTAACGTATATCATTTATATTATAGAGCCTTGGCAATACTGATCAATAGGCTGTTTCCATGTATAAAAGAGGAAAGCTTCCATTTGCTTTCTATGCATTTTCTAAAGTATTCTATTACTGAAAAAAATATCCTTGTATCTCTGAATTGTGTTACATGGATATTATTTCTGACTGATATTTTATTTTTCAGATCTGAAGTGTGCTGCTTGCGTAGACAGACACTGTTTATTCTGTGTAAACTTCCTGTTGACTAAATGTAAAAAAATTCTCCATTGGCCCTTAGCATTTGAACTATTACAGATTTTGCCATTTGGTAGGCATAAAATAAAATGTTGCAAGGGTTATAAATAAAATACTAAAAAGATTAGTCACTAATGAAGGGAATGCCAGTCATGCAAATAGCTTCACTATCAGTGTGCCTGCATGTGTCTGGGCTTTGGCAGGATGGTCAATTAAGACTGCCTATGTGCTTGTATATAGGCTCAAATTCTCTGTATTTCATCCCTAGAGCAGCAAAAACTAAAATTAAACACACGTTTCCCTGCAATGGGAAGATAGTCTGCAATCACACAGTAAAATTGTGTGCAATAGAAAGTTGTTTAATACTATAGTTACAATGTAGAGGTTACATTTGTATATCTATATTGTGTGTTGGGGTTAAAGGAACACTATAGTCACCTAAACAACTTTAGCTTAAAGGACCACTATAGTGCCAGGAAAACAAACTCGTTTTCCTGGCACTATAGGGTCTTTGGAACCCCCCCACCCTCATGGCCCCCCTCCCTGAAGGAGGAGGAAGGGATTAACCTTACCTTTCTCCAGCGCTGGGGATTCTCCTTCCTCTTCCGAAATCATCCGCTGAATGCGCATGCGCGGCAAGAGCCGCGCGCGCATTCAGTCAGTCCATAGGAAAGCATTTCTCAATGCTTTCCTACGGACGCTGGCGTCTTCTCACTGTGAAAATCACAGTGAGAAGCGCGGAAGCGCCTTTAGCGGCTGTCAATGAGACCGCCACTAGAGGCTGGATTAACCCTAATGTAAACAGTTTCTCTGAAACTGCTATGTTTACAGCTGCAGGGTTAACCCTAAATGGACCTGGCACCCAGACCACTTAATTGAGCTGAAGTGGTCAGGGTGCCTATTGTGGTCCTTTAATGAAGCAGTTTTAGTGTATAGATCATGAATATGATGTTTCACTGCTCAATCCACTGCCATTTAGGAGTTAAATCACATTGTTTCTGCTTATGCAGCCCTGACCACACCTACCATGGATCTGATTGACACAGCCTCCATGAAACAAAAAAATGGTTTCACTTTTAATCAGATGTAACTTACCTTAAAGGGACACTATAGTCACCTGAACAACTTTAGCTTAGCTTAATGAAGCCGTTTTGGTGTATAGAACATGCCCCTGCAGCCTCACTGCTCAATCCTCTGCCATTTAGGAGTTAAATCCCTTTGTTTATGAACCCTAGTCACACCTCCCTGCATGTGACTTGCACAGCCTTCCATAAACACTTCCTGTAAAGAGAGCCCTATTTAGGCTTTCTTTATTGCAAGTTCTGTTTAATTAAGATTTTCTTATCCCCTGCTATGTTAATAGCTTGCTAGACCCTGCAAGAGCCTCCTGTATGTGATTAAAGTTCAATTTAGAGATTGAGATACAATTATTTAAGGTAAATTACATCTGTTTGAAAGTGAAACCAGTTTTTTTTTTTAATGCAGGCTCTGTCAGTCATAGCCAGGGGAGGTGTGGCTAGGGCTGCATAAACAGAAACAAAGTGATTTAACTCCTAAATGACAGTGAATTGAGCAGTGAAATTGCATGGGCATGATCTATACACTAAACTGCTTTATTTAGCTAAAGTAATTTAGGTTACTATAGTATTCCTTTAAACAATTTTATCTCCTGCTCTGTAAATTGAACAAATTGAACTTTAATTACACACCGGAAGCTCTTACAGGGTCTAGCAAGCTATTAACATAGCAGGGGATAAGAAAATCTTAGTTAAACAGAACGTGCAATAAAGAAAGCCTAAATAGGGCTCTCTTTACAGGAAGTGTTTATGGAAGGCTGTGCAAGTCACATGCAGGGAGGTGTGACTAGGGTTCATAAACAAAGGGATTTAACTCCTAAATGGCAGAGAATTAAGCAGTGAGACTGCAGGGGCATGTTCTATACACCAAAACTGCTTCATTAAGCTAAAGTTGTTTTAGTGTCCCTAAGTTTTTTTTTGTTTTTTTTTGTTTTGTTTTTTTAGAAATACTGCTGAATCCAGGAAGTAAATGAAACATTTTTGGCAATATGGAAGTTTGACAACTCATATTTTTGTCCAGTAGAGGGAGCTGTTTGGTTAATGCTCCATGTAGAGTATAACTAGTTTCAGACGTCAGAGGTTAATAGAATAAGTACAATTTTGTTGACATAACATATATCTCTCAGGACTTATTTGAAATCTAGTGAAAGCTAAATGTATCCGGCACGATTTGATAATTTCATCTTATTATTATTATTATTATTATTATTATAATACAGGATGAGACTGCCATATTGTTTTCCCAGAATGCTGTGTTGTAAATGTACATTCAGTTGGTGTTCACACAGAGTCGTTTGGTTTATAGTTTAACCCATATAGTTGTGCAGATATGGACACATGATTGACTCTAATAACTGTGAAAACTTTACTAAAAAAAAATGTTTAGTACCACCCAAGTAATCATTATTTTAGTGCTGACCGGGTTGAGTAGGATAGTAGAGGTTAAGTATTAAACCTACCTCTGTGACATTTCTAAGAACAGGGAAAGCATCCAAGGGAATTAAAGGGACACAATTCCACTTTAATGAATTTCACTTTATTAATATGCTGTATTTTTTCCATGCTCAAATCTTTATAGTTTATACGCAAAAATATAAGCCATGGCCCCTCACCAGAAAGACTTCCTTTTCAAAGAATGCACACAGTTTGACCCCAACAGCACAGAATGAGCTGGGTATAAGTGAAAATCTGTCTGTTTACAGTTAAAGATACTATAATTAGGTAGTGATAGCCTTATTATATGTCTGGGTGTCCTCTCCTTCTAATGCAGGTTGTTTTGTTGTTCAGATCATTCAGTGCGGTCAGGTTATGTCTGTAACCTGCATGCTGTTGTCTTAGCATGTATTTGCAGGCGATACTAGGATATCCTTACAATTTTCATACAGTGTGTGTATATCAAACGTCAGCATGTATGTGCAGGTTGTGCGCATAGAAATATGTGCTTGCTGATTGTTATCTTGTGAGCAGGATCACAGAATTAATCAGGTGTGGCATGTTAGTCTCAGTTGACGTCTTATGCTGTGTGGATTTGGCATAACAGTGTAACATACAGGAGAGAGGTTTAACATGTATCTCACTTGAATGGGAGGCTCCCATATACTGTCACACACAAAGAATGGCACTGTTGTGTTTTAAAGGAGCACTATAGGGTCAGGAACACAAACATATATTTCTGACCCTATAGTGTTGAAGTCACCCCCCCTGGCCCTCTCTTGCCTCCCTAAATATAGTAAAATCTTACTTGTATTCAAGTCTGCAGCTGCTACCTATGCCCCTGGTTGCCTGTGAAACTGTCTGCTGACATCATCAGAAGTGTTGTTCTGAGCCAATCACAGTACTTCCCCATAGGATTGGCTGAGACTGTAAATGAGGCAGATCAGGGGCAGAGCCAACACAAGTCAAACACTGCCCTGGCCAATCAGCATCTCATTATAAAGATGATTTGAATCTCTATGAGGAAAGTTCAGTGTCTGCATGCAGAGGGTGGAGACACTAAATGTTGTTATGCATACTAGGCAAGACTGAGATAAGGAAGCACCTCTAGCAACCATCTGAGGAGTGGCCAGTGAAGTTATTCCTAGGCTGTAATGTAAACACTGCATTTTTCTCTGATATAACCTTGTTTACAGCAAAAAGCCTGAAGGGAATGATTCTACTCTCCAGAACAAATTCAATAAGCTGTAGTTGTTCTGGTGATTTTAGTGTCCCTTTAACTAAAGAATATTTTATATCAAATTTTGACACAAACCCATAAGAGAAACGTCCCTTATGGTTCCATGTACAGGATAAGCAGATATTCACTGTAAGGTTTATAAGTGGCGGTTCATTTTCGGTTCTGCTGATTATTAGAGCCAATATTCAACATATTTTTGATAACCAGTATTGGTCTTCTAATTTACCATAGGTCTGCAACGTAACTCTCTCTTATGGAGGGATACTATAGTGCCAGGAATACAAAGCTGTATTCCTGGCAGTGTTAATTTTGTCGACTAACAATTTTAGTCGGCTAACATTTTTGAGATTTAGTCAACTAAAACAATTCAGATGACTAAAATACGACTAAAACTAAAATGGCATTTTAGTCAAAAAACTAAGACTAAAACTAAATAGAAATTTGCCACCAAAATGAACACTGCACAGATGGGCTGTGGAAGGGGCAAACGAGACATACCAGGGCTTGTGAGAGAGACACCTAGAAGGCCTGGGAGGACACACAGAGATACAGAGGGACTGGGGAAGGGGAGATAGAGACTTTATTTAAACCCATTAGATTTTAGTCGTGTTGACTAAAATCTTCAGTAGATATAGTTGACTAAAATCAATTGGAGATTTAGTCAACTAAAACAGTTCAGATGACTAAAATATGACTAAAACTAAATAGAAATTTGCCGCCAAAATTAACACTGATTCCTGACACTATCGCTCCTCCCGCCAACCCCATCCCTCGCGCCCTCCCTGCTTGTGTAAGTAAAGGGTTTAAAACCCTTTATTTACTTACCTTATCCCAGCACAGATGTCCCTTGTCGCTGGGCCGAAACTCCGCCCCCTCCAACGTCACGCAATGAGCGGGTGCTAATGCACATCAGACCTTCCCATAGGAAAGCATTGAATCAATGCTATCCTATAGGGAAAACTCTGACGCTGGGTGTCCAGCGTCAGATACCGGACCATAGGTCTGTTTCAATCCAGGAAGTCCTCTAGTGGCTGTCTAGTAGATAGCCACTAGAGGCTGACTTAGTACTGCAATGTAAACATTGCAGTTTCTCTGGAACTGCAATGTTTAACATTGCAGCACTAAGTGCAAAAGGGACACAGCACCCAGACTACTTCAATTAGCTGAAGTGATCTGGTCGCCTACAGTCTCCCTTTAAGTCTCTTAAGTCACCGCACACCGCCATGAGTCCCCACATGCGGATCTGAAGGCAGGGAGGTGAGACAGTGAATAATTTAATGTAATGTACTGGGCTTGCTGACTGAGAGTGATAGGCGTGTGATCCCAGCATGTACCGACTGTCTGAAAGTAATTTGAGTGTGATTGTGGACAGGATGTTCAGCTAATGCCAGATTTGTGTAGAAATTGTATTGCTTTTCCAAAACTTTAAATGTACAGAATATTAGTGGCGATTGTCCTGATTGGCGACCTATAATCTGTAACGGCATGAGCTCTGCAAAAATTATATTGGTCGACCCTTTAGTTATTAATGCTTGCTCTTGAGGAGGCTAGTAGCACTTGTCATGTAAAATGCCAGGAATAACACTATAAGCAAGTTTTGTGTTAATTTGTGAGGTTTTTTATTTTATTTAACAAAATAGTTTTACAACCGATATCACTTGTAGGCTAAATGTTGAATTTGCCGAGGAGAAAACAACTTGGAAGTAGCTCACTAGATTTACTATCCTCCAAAATATATCAAACTTAATGCAAAAGAACAGACGTAGGCAACTCCAGATGTTGTGAGCCAAATCTCCCATAATGCAGTTAAAGCATCAGAGGACAACATATAGAGTGCAGAGGGTGGCCTAGAACTGTACTAGAATGATCATTATTTTCCATTCACCCATGTATGGTGAGTTGGGTCTGAACTGTAGTTTGTAGGCCTTGCTCAAAAGGAGAAAGCCACAGCCTAGTACTGTGCTGAAAATGGCCAATTCCACTGTATGACATCCTTTAATGTGCCAGGCAATACCCATGCCACTATTAAAATGATGAGAACATTTGGTGTGATTCCCTGCGTCAAACCCAGTTGCATTTAGTACCTGAATTGCAACCATGGTGCATATTTGGGGATCTCCACTGAATTTTGCAAATCTGACGTCAATTTGGAGATTAGTGAATAAAGTGTTAATCTGTAAATCTATTTAAAGACAAGGTGTTGTCATCATCGTGCCCCCATACTTCACACTAAATCAGGAATGTAGTGTCAATTTCCAGTGCCTGAATATGTGTCTCTGTAACTGAGCATTTTAAGTTGTTAAAATAGCAGCAATCAACTGTAATTTCTAGCCATTAATAACGGATTCTGCCCTAACATGCAATGATCACATGCACACCTTTAAAGTACATAATAAATGACATACGGTAATTACTGCACCATATGGAGGAAAACAGGAATTTGCAAGGTCCAATTTTCATAGGTAAGGATTGATGTAAAAATTTTCTTTTTTTAATCAATATTCATTTAGCAATATTAAAAAAAGAATAAAAACACAAACAGAATAATTATTATACGAGAAAAGAGAGATCCCGTGTATGTGATGAAATAAGTGCAGGAGAAAAATGTAGGAGCACAATATATTGAAATGCAATGTAAACAGCAATATAGGAGCTCATAGGAACTATTGTTAAAGAAACTAAAAGTATCAAGTAATGTAATATGGTAGAAGTAGCCCCAGATTAAATTAAATTAAATCCTAGAGGCTTACTTGATTTTTATGGGTACTAAGAGCAAAACCGAAAAGAAGTCCCATGGGGAGGACAAAGGAAAGAATAAAATGGGGGTAAGAAGAAGAAAGAAAGATATTTATGGTTAAAAATAATTTAAGAAAGGGGGACAACTGACCTATACTTGGATCCAGTCTCTCCACACTTGATGGGGTCTCTCATCTAGGAACTCAGGCCAATGAGCTCAAATGGAGTAATACAATATCTTTATCTGATATAGGGAGAGTGTCATCTCCTCCTACTATTGCCAACCATTGTTAAAGCATTAAAGAGGGCAAGTGATCTTTCAGAAGACCAGGATTACAGTTTTGGCAGTGTTCAGAAGGTGCTGAACAAGAGATTTTGTTGTAGATGGAAATGGGCAATTTGGTATAAGTATCCCACAGGGCGGAAAGGAAGGGGACTTTTGCGTTACTAGTTTAGCAGTCTAGTAGATGATATAAGGAAGAGTGAATATTCTTCCAAAATAGCCCTACCTCCTAACACTCCACCCAAATATGCAGCAGAGGGCCCTCTCCTGTTTAGCAGAACCAACAGGAGCTAGGCTGGTCTTGAAATCTAGAACACAAAATATTTATATAACATCTGTTCACCCTGGAAACAAGTTTATAATTTGTCAAATTTATGTTTGGAAATGGTACACTGAACGTTAAAAAAAAAAAAAAAAATCCCAATAGTAAAGCATTGATTTAATGCCGCGGATGCTCGTGCCGCGCATGCGCATTCAGCCGATGACGGCGATATGGAGGAGGAGAGTTCCCCGCCCCCGCGCTGGAAAAAGAGGTAAATTTAACACCTTCCACCCTCTAGAGCCCGGCGGGAGGGGGACCCTGAGGGTGGGGGGGACCTAGAGACCCTATAGTGCCAGGAAAACGAGTATGTTTTCCTGGCACTATAGTGGTCCTTTAACCCCTTAAGGACCAAACTTCTGGAATAAAAGGGAATCATGACATGTCACAGATGTCATGTGTCCTTAAGGGGTTAAATCGATGAGTGGGATGGGGAAGGCGCAGAGGGACACTATAGCATTAGGAATACAGTTTTGTATTCCTATCGCTAGTGTTCCTTTAACTCAGCTTTTTTAAGTTGGACTTTTTAGAGTGAATCCTTCCAATCAGCTAGCAACATGTCTGTGTGTTAATTTATTAATGGCATGTGTCATACCATTTATAAATTAAGTTTTTATTGAAGATAAGAGAAAAAGCGGTGCAATTAAAAATGACATATCCAGACAAAATTGTATGCATGCCTTTAACATTAAAGGCATAAAGAGAAGAAGGTAACTAACTGTAAAATCTGGTATGGATACATAGAATGATAGCTTTATGAAAACCCAAGCGTAAAGGCGCCACGACCACTTTATCGCGTTGAAGTGGTTGGGTGCAGTTTCCTTTTCCTTTAGAGGCAGTCTTAACACTGCAATGTAAATATTTCTGTTTCTCTTATGACTGTCCACCAGACAGCCACTAGAGGCGCTTCTTGCTGTTTTGACATGCTTTGCATGAACACGTCCAATGTCTTCAAAAACCCCATAGGAAAGCATTAGGTTTCCGTATTGCCATTACGTCGGCAAAGGATGAGGAACACGAACAGGGACAGCGGGGCTGTAATCAGGCAAGCAAATAAACATTTTTTAACCCTTTATTTGACGCTGGGGGAACTGCGAGGGATGGGGTGGCAGAGGGCACTATAGTGTTAGGAATACAGTTTTGTCTTACTAACACTATAATGTTCCTTTAATATTAATTTAGAAAAAAAAGTTGAAAATTAACAGAAGAGTTAAAGTTGTGTTAAATCTGTTGACCGTGTTGGAGATATGTTGGAGAGGTACAAAAACAAAAAAAAAACAATCGCAGGAGTAAATCAAGAGTCTGAAGAACCTATATACAGAATCCAAGCATCATAAATTAGCAAGAACTCATGAGACTTCGGAGTCCATATAGAGAGTCAATATCCTTCTTTTAATGACTGCTGCAACAAAATGCATGGATTTGAGATTTACATGCAGGCCCAAGTTAAATCTGGGGGTATCTGATCTTTCCAGCTGTGGTAATGATGTGATCTGACCCCTATATTTTACTAATCAATTTTGTGTGTGTTCGAGATCAAGAAGGAGGTTCAGCGCTGATAGGTAAACAGGGAATATGGCAACAAGGCAGCACACCTATGAAAAAGGGGAATCCCCTCTAAACCCCTTAGAGTACAATGGAGAAAAAAAAGAAGAAATAAGGGTGCACCCTTATTTCTTAATGCGCACCCTTTAAGATGCACCCTTATTTCTTAATGCGCACCCTTTAAGATGCACCCTTATTTCTTAATGCGCACCCTTTAAGATGCACCCTTATTTCTTCTTTTTTTCTCTATTTTGTGTGTGTGTTTTTTTTTTTTTTAACCTGGGCCTCAACTAAGAAATACTTAATAGCATATTATTAGTCTTCGAGAGTTCTGGAGCAGAATCAAGATACCATTTTAAGTCACAGATGAAATGACGATCCATCAGGTGATGACATGAAGCCTGTGCGTGACACTGGAAGTGTATTGTGCATGCAGTTTGTTTTACGCTGAATTATTCTCTATGCATGACGTTCAAACTACCTAAATAGCATAAATCTAGCATTTCATTCTGCGTGATTAGTGGGTATGTGAAGAATCTGTGATAGAGAATCTGGTCTCCTGTGGGCTCAGTCACATCCTATTTTTATCACCTGCCGCCAGCCTTCTTAGTCTAAGCATTCATGATAACTGTGTATGTGACATGTCAGACATGTCATGTGTCCTTAAGGGTTTAAATACATTTTACCACAAAAGCAGGAATTAATTGTCTCTGTGTTTAGTTGAAGGGTCACTCCAGTCACCATGACCACATCTGCTTTTAGAAGTGATCGTGATATAGGAGTCTGTATGTGCACCCACCTAAGTGCTGACCATTCAAAACCTACTTGGTGTGGGATGGTGTCAGGGAACCTCGGGCACCATAGCTGTTACAGCTTGCTGATGTGGTTATGGTGCATTGACTCCTACTTTAACTAACACCTGCATTTTGCAGGTTTACAACTATGCACTCAACCACCTTTTCAGGATTAGCTGCACAATTTGTAAAGTAATATTTTAAATTATAATTATTAAACTATTGGTGAGTGTTAAAATAGCTTGCAGTCACTTGTAGAAAGAGACAAAGATGTTACTGACGAGCATTAGCTGTTTTTTTTGTTTTTTTTTGTAGTAGTAGTTTAGTTTTTTTTTTGTTGTGTCATTGCGAAATATATATATATATTTTTTTTTTTTATTCTCCAGGTTTTTTTTGTCTCTCACTCAGGTTCTTTATATATAAATAAATATCCATTCAGTTCCTTTAATCAATTGTATTAATGCCTGCAGCCATGGTAAAGTAACCCAAGAAGTGCAACGAGAGTGATATGGAGAGAGTAGACCGCTGTATGGGCAGCATACCATAACGTGTGTAACGATCTCAGATTGTTATTGATTTGGAATTTCAAGCAGGGATTTGTTTTGTCTGTTAGAGATGTCACTATAGAATATGCTGGTGTTTTTATCAGTCTACCAGCAATCGCTATGGCTGTGCCATTATTTGTAGCACACTCTGTGAATGAGGGAACTCATACTGTTTTTGAGAACGTTAAAGTAACTGTCCCTGGTGAATGGTTCTCAAGCATCAGCTCAGAGACCATCAGTGACCAGGATTTGGGGGCTCCAAAAACACTGCTGTATATGATGTCTTGACATAAATCTGGCAACTTTCACAAACCCGTGCTGTGCCCATAAATCACTGCCTTTGGGGCACGTTGAGCTGAGCTATAGAAAACTAAGTGAGTGCCATGATTTTCTGCGTCATTCTCTGATTTGCTGAGTGTTCACTGCAGAAACTGAATGGCCTGGGGGTTTGCAGCAAATGCAGAATGTGAGTATGTTTTATTTTTAATTTTGTTTCCAGTATACTAAATATATGAATAGCAAAGAGGAAGTGAATTTTAATCTACCTACTAAGTTCAAAGGAATAAGCAGGTTAAGATGTTTTGGAATATGTATCTATATACGATTGAGGTTTTGTTTTGCTTTATTTATTTATATATTTTTTCAACTGAGAACACATTTTTTAACTGTTCTAAACATAAGACCTTGGGACAAGATAAGTTCTATTTATCTTAGAGATGTATCTTTATATTTCCCAGTTAGTTTTTATTTTAATAACCGTTTACATTTTTACTTGTCTTCGGAATGTGAAGGCATCTCATAGACATGACAAGCATTGGGCCTTCCCTGTTTGATTCCATGGATGAGATAACGTGTGTCTGTTTGAACTCAAGAGGTTAGATTAATGTGATAGACAGATCAACACAACCCTCTGTCATGAATTGCTGACCCCTGAGCTCATGCAGCTCCAAGGGATGGTGGGGGAGGAGCAGGGATACCTGCACACTTTGGGCTTGTATGACACTCTTCACCCTGCAAGAACCAGTCTGGCTGCCTGAATCTAACTCCTCCTTTCAATAAAAACAGCAACATCCCGCAGCAATATGTCTGCTTGGCTGACCAGAAAAGGGTGGGAGCATCTTCCCCAGAAATACCTGAGTGACACCTTGGGCCACAGACTGACAGTAAAGGTGACTGGGAACAATACATTGCTAATAGTATAATAATACATTAAGCCTGTGGTGTTTAATTGTTTTGCTCAGGGACCCACGCTACATACATGACATTAGCCTGGCAACCTGTTCCCTTAACTGGGTTGTTGACAAGATTTCAACAACATTTTATTTGTCGCTTTCCAGCACTTTGTTTGCACTGTGCATTAAAGAAGGTAGTGCTGTGACAGTGGATTATATATTGGGGATGTTTACATGCAGACAGATAAGTTTTTTTTTATATATTTTTCAATATATGGAGGCCCATGAGAAACATGAAGACTTGTGCCACATCAGCTGCATGTGATCTTCTGCAACAGGAGGGACTGGATTACTCTGTAGAGCACGCAGGACCATGTAGAACCATGCTTATTGACAGAGCATTTAACTGGCACGCTTGGCCAGTGATTGCGGTCCTGTTTTTCTCTATGCTTGGAGAACACCAGATGTGGTAGGGCCATTTGATGGGACCCAGGTAAGTTGTCAAACTGTACTAAGCTGGTTTGACATCTTACCATGTAACGGCACCCATACACTCCCGGCAACAAAAAAAACTACAAAGGGTTATAGTAGTTATGGTGCTCAATGTGATCCTTTGAGTAGTTTTGAAAAGCTAACTACATTTACATACAAATCTTATAATTTCTTACTTGTGTGGGTCTAGGGTAAATAGCACTGTCAAATATTAGCATTCCACCATATCTATCTCTAAAGAAGAGTTAAAGGAACGTTAAAACTCCATTCCTAATGCTTTTGTGTTCCCGCGCCTATCTAGACAGGTCTCGAACCCTTTGACTTTTACCTCTCATCCTCCTGCGGCATCATGATGAGGCATGGCCTCCTTCATAGTTGGTCAAATATATGTAGAATTCAATCAATACTTTTCTATGGGGACTGCAGTAATGTAAAATTGCAGATTCTCCAAAATCGCATTGTTTTACATTGCAGCGCTAAACCTACAGCACCACTAAATTGAGATGGAATGGCCTGATTGACTTGAGTGGTCCTTTAAGTAGAGTCACTACACAGTATTGTACTGAAATAAAAACAGTGCTATAAATGTTGGTCCTGTGAAAAGCAGACCCTGTATATGAACATTTGTCCCTTAAAGGGAAACTGTAGTGCAAGGAAAATAAACTCTTTTTCTTGGCACTATAGCTTCCCCCTCTGTCAAGGCTACCCCCCATGGTGCGGAAGGGGTTAATAACCCCTTCTGTCACTTACCTGGGTCCAGCGCCGAGGGACGCCTCGGCGCTGGCTCAGCTCCTCCCTCGCTGACGTCCCAGCGGGGAGACCTAATGCGCATGTGCGGCAATGGCTGCACTCCTATTCTGGTGACACTGGAAGTCCTCATGCATAGCGTGAGGACGCCCAGTGTTGTTTAGGTGACCAAAAGTCACCTTTCCACCCGGAACCCTAGCAAGTTAACCCTAGCAGGTAATTATTGCAATTCATAAAAACTGCAATAATTACATGCTCAGGGTTAAGGGTAATGAGAGTTTGCACCCAGGCCACTTCAATTAAACTGTTAGTAGCTCCCGACTGATTCCTCTCTTGCAACTGTCATTAGTCTAATACTTCCCTTACCTTTTGTGTCACTTTACCCCATTCCCTCTAACATGTGAGCTCATCGAGCAGGGCCCTCAACCCCTCTGTTCCTGTGTGTTCAACTTGTCTGGTTACAACTACATGTTAGTTCATCCACCCACTGTAAAGCGCTGCAGAATTTGTTGGCACTATATAAAAAATATAATAATAATGAGCTAAAGTGGTCTGGGTGCCTACAGTGTCCATTTAATACCAAACAAGAATTTCATATATAAACGTAATTGTATGAACGTGGAATACCATGTAATAACTCCACGGGTTTCTTCTCTAAAAACTCATTTTTTCTGAATTGTATACAAAATGGAAAGATTTTAAAGCTAACTTTTATTTGCAAAAAGTGCTAATTTGGCTAGATAACTTAAAATGTTGTTTTTCAGTTAACTATAATTTGGTATGAATAAATACTTTAGTTTGAATTTGAACTTATTTTGTTCAGGAACTAGTCCCATTTTTGAATGGTTAAGTTCAGAGAAATACATTTTAGCAACATGGATATTGTGCTTCGGATATGCTGTTTGTGGATGGATTTTAGCAGAGCAGGCAGCCTCTTTGCTGCTTGGAGCTGGAAGGTGAAGAAGTTAGAACAATATTTGGCAAATCTCCTGTAACCGCCACAGAAAATGAGATTACAGAGGAGGAGTGTGTATGTGAATGAGATAGTAATGAAAGGGTACAGTAAGAAAGGTGGGGGCCAACAACCGGCCGATGGGCAGCACTGAGAAATATGTGTATGAAGAAGGGAACAAGGCTGGCCTGCTATGTGGACATCAAAAGAGTGAAAGCAATTATTAGATTTGGAAAAACGGCAACAGGATATTCCGGTAAAAATGGCTCTAATATAAGGCGGTAACGTCATGTGGGGAGAAAATAAGGGGCACAAACTGAGAAGAGTAGGGTCGACGTGGGTGTGATTTGTGAGGTATAATGAGGAGTTAGAACAGGAGGGGGGCTGATGAGAGGTGTAGGAATTCTCAATGATCAGAGATACACAAGTTATCGGGGTAGAAGGTGTGTGAGGCTATTATATCCTGAGCAGTGGCTGGGAGGGGGCTGGCTGAGGCTGGAAGGGAGAGACACAGAGTAGGCGGTGTCAGAGAGGTATACTGACAGTCAGCACTGCTCTCACTGTGAAACATTCTGAATTGGAACATTCGCAGACACATACAGTTCCAGGAGGCAGGTGACTTGGCCGCACAGTGGCTATGGTGATGTGATTCTATTTCTGCTTGCCCGATTGCTTTTGGTGGCTGTGAAAAGGCGTGAGGAGAGAGGAGCTGGCTTCATGTTACAGGTGAATTGAATATCTCATCCAGTGCTTCCACAGGGGATCCTGTCACTGACTTTGACCTGCAGTGTCATGTTAGGTCCAGCAGGGCCAGTTCCTGGTTGTGATTGGTGTTTTGTATTGGATACACCAGGATACACCCCCCACCCCCCTTGTTAAATTGTTTATATCTGATGTATGTGTGAATAAACATGTACTGTAATTGATAAGCATTTGTCAGTTGTCACTAGGTTCCTTTGCCCAGCATTGCAGGCTTGATGCATATTGTGGATGGACATACAACCATAGCCTTTGTTACCATGTGATTATTGTTGTTTTGATTAATTTGAGTGATTTCCCCCTTTTTTGGCAGTTGAGGTGTTAATAGGACAGTACACACTGTGTGTTTGTTTTCTTCTGCAAACATTGCTCCAAGGTCCCTGGTCCTTTCAGCATAGAATGGAGCCACTGATAGGCTAAATGCAGCTGGCTGGAGTGTGTGTTGTGCAAGCACTTTGTGTTTCTCTGTTTGTGTTTACCTTTCTGTTTCTTTGTGTAATTGTATGTCTGATATACTGTACTAAAATGAAACATACAAAAAATACTTCCTGGTTAAATAACAGTGGATTATTTTATGATATCCAGGTACACAACATTATATTTTTGTTTATGTAGGAATATATGTAGGTTAATGTTGGCATAGTCATATTAATGCCTGTTACAAAGAACAATGTATTATGTAAAACATAATATTCAGGGATATCATTTCTTATATGTGGGGTAATCGCTTCTTGATCTGAGGAGAGATCTGACTGCCATTCTGGGATCAAAACGTTTTTTTTTTTGTTTGCTGCAAAATTGGAAGTGCTTCAAACTGGGTTTTTGTTGCCTTAGTTTGGATCAACAGCAAAAACAAATGTAAGGCTGTACTTGGTGGAAGCATGTCTCTTTTCAGTCCATGCAACTATGTATTTTAAGTGAATTTGCTGTTAAATTTTGTATTGGTGTCCCAAAATTATGAAGATTGCCTGGGCATAGTCTAAACTTGTAGCTTACTGTATCCTATATAAAGGAATGCAAGAAATGGGCCTTGTGTTTTGGAACGTAACTTGATATATACACCTTGACACACAGCTGTCTGTTTGACCTATAGACACGCACAAATATTTACTTGACACATACATACACCCATCATCACACCTGATTGCATGTCATACTGATACAGCTGTATGCTTGCCAAAAATATATACAGCTGTACCTAGCCACAAAGGTGTGTTTTTTATTTTTGTTTTATCTCTCTCAGGAAGGACCTAGAAGTCCAGATGTTATTAGACTTAATTCCCATCAATATGTGCCTGAGGCTGGCTGAAAATAGCTGTTGTATACCAAGGCACTAGGAAAACCATATTTTGTATTTTAACTTTGTCTACCAGCACCCATATTATGTACATGGCTTGGCGACTCGTTATTAATTTCTAAATCAGTGAGCCATTCTCTAATTGTAATGTTTAATGATTGTACAGCACAGCGGAATTTGTTGGCGCTGTATATATAATAATAATGAAGAGGTTTGGCAGAATTGGTTATAAATTAAACTCCTCTCGGTATTTGAAGGGGTTACCAGTATTCTGGGAACGTAACATAAACAATGGACTCTCAACAATTATCGTGGATCTGAATCATATGTGCCTATTCCAATTATTGGGGATCCAGGTCTGGGATTTTGACCCAGGGTTTAGGGACCACTGAAATGAGTCGGTTGAATTTCTAGTGTTTTCACTGGTTAGATTTTTTAGATGTATCCCAGGAAAACAATTTCTCTCTGTGTGTAAGCACATTTGGTTTTCACTGATCCATTCATTTAGCATTTAATTTTCAGTTTGGTGTAGGAATAATTTAGAGCTTCTATGTTAGAAGTGGATCAAAGAACAAGGGGTGGTCTACAGTCCAAGTTAATATAACATGGTAGCTGTACTCGCATATTTCTGTTATATTGTGGCGGGAGGAGGGTGGCGTTTTGTATATTTTCCTAGTGTAACATTTTCATCATACTGTGACTAAACCCTAAATAATAACAAATTTAAAGTTGCAGCACTAGTTAGTTAAATATGCAGTATATAGATAATGCATTCAAGTATTATGCAAAAACATTAGAATAAAAAACACCACCACCCAGGAGCCTCTTAGTTTAATTTGTTTTGGTGTTTTTTTTCATATGCATGTACACCTGTGCAGGGGGTGTTTAAGGGATGTATAGTTTCCAGTCACAGTCCATAAATCGGATATTTATTTTAGCCATCATAAAGGTAGGAAGTAAGGCCAGTAATTAAGCAAACGCAAAGGGACAGTCTAACCAACATAACCGCTATATTCCAGTGTATTGGTTATGGTGATTGGCCTCTAGTGGCAGTGGTTTGAACAAAACCAGGATGCACTTCTAACACCAGTTTCTTCGGTCCAAAAAACCCAACCTGTGAACTTGGTGTATCTCCTTGGGGAGGTTCATGGGTGTCAGCCTTGCACCCCATAAAATGCTTTTTGGATTCTGGGACACAGTGTCATGGAGATTTTCAGAACTTGCATTATTTTCTACATGCATTACTTGGCCCATATCTTATTTGGGGCAATATAGCATCCCATTCACACATGATTACATGTTTGTATATATTAAAGTCCTCCAAATCGGAGGGGACGTACTGGTATCTTCTCATTCAACTAATCTTGTGCACTCAGCTATGGCGCAATGCACTTGCCTGGCTGTGAATGTGTTCAGTGATGCTGGACACCAGAAAATAACTAGGGCTGGAAGGACAAGGGCTACAAATCAGGAATCTTCTTCTGGTTCCAGGGCATTTTTGAGTTCCGTATTAAAACAAAAACAAAAAAACACAGCTCTATTTGTTATGTTGTCAGAGATGCTTGATGTTATGGTGCTATTTAGATAGCACCGACATATTATGCAGTGGTTTACAAGTAAAGAAATAGGAGAGGAAGCCCCTGGTTAAAGAAGCCTACAGGCTATGAGATATTTGCTGTCTGCTGTTACTCAATAGATGCATAATTCAACTAATCCGTTAAAAACTCTGCTCGAATTGGCATAAACATAGGATCTGCAATGTGAATGAAAATCACAAAACACTAGAAAGGGGGTCCCTCGTTTAATTTCTTCAAGTCACAATATCTGGTTTATTCTTACCATGTAAACATTGACAACTCAGCTGAAGAACACATTCATAAAATATTCTCCTCTTGGTTTCCATGAATGGCTTACCAAGTCCTCTAGCCTTTCAAGTGGACTGGCTGACACTTTGAAGTCCCTACTCTTTTTTGCCTGTTCATGATTTGTGATCTGCTTAATTCTTTTTTCCCTTTCTTTTTCCCCACTTTATTTCCCCTTTTCCCTTCGATTTCTACATCTTAGCTGTTTTGTTTTTCTTTTTAAGTGATATGCTAATATTTCTCGCTGCTGCTTGTCTTCGTTATGATTTATGTGAATGTTGAATGAATATCTATTCAGTGTTGTATATACACACATTTTGCGCTCACTGGTACTGAAAATGGAAACATCTCAATACAGTCCACAGTGGGTTATGGTCCAGGAATACCTTGGCGCCCTCCCAGTGTAATTTGTTGAACCGTTTTAAAATGGTTTAACAACCTACCTGGATACACCTTCATGAAAAGTCAGATGTTTTCAGTAAGCTATGCCTCGCGGACCTAGAGCCACAATCATTGGATGAGAGCAGTCAGTGAGCATGACTCTACATGGTCCTACTGAATGGATGTCCTGCAGTACCCAAGTATGTTGTCAAACCAGTGAAAACAGTTTGATGAAGTTAATAAATAAACACACACACACACAAAATATGGAAGAACGCCAGGGCACTCTAGCACCATAACCACTATTATTATTATTGCTATTTATATAGCGCCAACATATTCCGTAGCGTTTTACATAAATAGGACAATTACAAGAAAACTTACAGGAACGATAGGTAGAAGAGGACCCTGCTCAAACAAGCTTACAGTATATAGGAGGTGGGGTATAAAACACATTAGGACAGGAGATGGCAATTAAATAAGGTGGGAGTAAAGCAGAGCTGGAGGAGAGAGAGAGAGAGAGAGAGAGAGAGTAAAGTGCTGCCCTTTAGGAGAGAGCAAGAGACAGGTATGTGAGGCCTGGTCTGGGAGGCCATAAGCTTTCCTAAAGAGATGGGTTTTAAGGCACTTCTTAAACGATTGAAGACTAGGGGAGAGTCACTAAAGCAGGCTTGTGGTTTTTATAGTCAAATGCTGCAAAGAAAATAATTAAAACTCAGATTAGTACAGCAGTGCCATTGTCTTTATCAACTGCACCATATATTAAGAGGTTGACAATTTTTTTTTTTTTTTTTTTTTACTTAATCATACGATTTTAGTAATACTGTATGGTACTTAGGCCAGCTGTGCATTGGCCCTTCTTCCCAAGATCTTGATGGCCTCAGAAGGAAAGACCTCTGCACCATGACCCAGGCATATACCACCCCTTATTGGGCTTTCATTTTACAACCTAATGGATCATACACACTGTCTCCATTATACATTCCATAAGGTCACTCAGGACCATTCCATGGCAAGCAATCCCCTAGGAGCACATCATTTTACTGAAAGGTTGGATTGCTGTATAATAACTTACATTAACTAGTTCTTTTTGCTCACACAAGCATTGTATGCAAGATTCCCTTATTGTGTTACATGTGTACCTGATGTGATTGTGACCTGCTTTCTTGCCATTGACCTTATCATTTGTAAAAATTGATAGAACATTTCCATGCATATAACTGCATGATGCACTTGTTGTGGGATCTTTTTTATTTATTTTTAATAGCTTTACTGATACATCACATATACGATGGGTAAATGTATTTTATTTTCTCTTTCTCTCGCTAGAGAAATTTATGTAATTTAGAAGTCTGTATCGCCATTGTGAGAGTGCATAGAACTCGATTGCAATTTGACACCGAGAATAAAACTATTCTGGATATTCATCAGCCATGCCTGCAAATCTATGGGTGTTTTTGATGCTTACAAAGTTACAAAGATATTCAATCAATGGGAAACTCGATGTCAAGCCTGTGCTTGTTAATATTATGTTGCACACACAAAAGAGTAGTAATGATAGTACAAACGTGTTATTAAATTAAAAAAAAATAAAGAACATAAAACATGAACACAGTTGCTCCTCTTAACTATGTATGCATTTTTGACACATTTTCCTTAAAGGAACACTTTAACTATATACATATATATATTGTGTTATTGTTAATGTTGGATGTGTTCCTTAACTATGTTTTGATATATGCCCCCCATTGTTCCTAAGCAGAAACGTCTGTTATGGTGCTAGGAATGTTGTTTTAAGATGTAGTTGTTTTGGTGCATGGTGTGTCCCTTTTTATTCAGCATTATATATTGGTTTTGCCATTGAAGTCATTTATATATTAGCCTCACTGTAAAATAGTTTTTAGAGGAATATATGTCAGAGTTAATAACTTCTGAAATGTTTTTGTTACCTAATTCCATGTGTTTAGATAAATCTCTTCTATTGGTGTCATTTAAACAAAGTCATTAAAGTATTACTGTGGTGTAAGCTGTGGGAAGATTGACTACAATCAGCAGTGTTACTGCCTACTTTTCGGCACAGGAGTCTAAACTGTCACGGTTATTTACCAAAATGAAAATTTAAACTGAATTTGAAATTTAAAGGGACACATCACTGCCTCTACAAAAATCACTGCTTAGGAAATAATCCCCTAATTAAAACACTTTTTTTTTTTTCCAATGGGGCTTTATCTCAAAACAGTTTGCAAAAGCTGCAGATCTCTTGTCTGCAAGCCCCCCACCCCCTGTCTTTCCTAGCCAATACCAGGTAGGTATAAGAAAAAAAAGTTGCACCTTTTTTTTCTGAATAAATGTGAAACATTGTTTCTTCTTATACCTGCCCGGCGTGTTGCTATTTTCCATGGTGTATCTGCTTACGGAGGAGGGAAGGAGGCCCACATCACGGTGGAAACTATCCTTGCTATCAAAAGAGGCAAAGTTATTATTGAATATAGAGCCCAGATTGGGCTCTACTGTCAGCAAGTGGCCAACACACCTATTTCACCTGAAATCACTTCACACATCACCATTTTTTCTTGTCCAGATATTTGTGCATATTTGAGTTTTTTATGTATTGCACTATTATGTCCTTGTTTTTTTTTCTTTACATGTATAAACAAATCACATTTCTTATGAAGCAATCATTTGTGATATTGATAAGTGTTTTAACACTTGCTGTTGTGCCTTCTGTTTCTAGAGTGCACTTCCCATTTTCTGGCAGTTATAGGTCACGTTTGTTTAAGTTGGAATTGTGAGAGGACCACTTTTGAGGTTTTTGTGCAGCTCTAAATTAGATTTAGTAATTTAATGAGTGCATTTATTCTCTAATTTTTGGATGTGTACGATTGCTTATATTTATGCAATATAATATAAAATAAAAAGAAAATTCATATTCTCTGCCTATAGTTCTAGATGCGCTGTTTAAGTCGCTCCACCCTCCCCCCTGATTAAAAAGGTTTTTACTTGCTGTCTTTCCAGCGATGTGCCATTCTCAACCTCCTTGGCTGAGATCATCAAATTTGATCATCCAAGCATTGGGAAGCTATTGCACATGCAATAAAACACTGTGTAGCGCCAATCAGCATCTCCTCGTAGAAATGCATTGAATCAATACATCTCCATGGGAAGCATTTAGTGCCTCCATGCAGAGCTTGGAGATGCTGAATGCCAGTACTGCACATGGTGATACTCCCACTGATTTATACACCCCAAGTATAAACCCAACAGAGGCATCCTCCTCTTAAGTTCATTTAATGTTTATAAATGCTTAACATTTCTAGCTGTTGGTGGGTGAATATTTCTCCCTGGTGAGTGTGTCCTGCCATTTTTGTTTGTATACCCCAAATCTCCCCCACCCCCCAAAAACAAGAAAAAAACACCTTATATATCTGGTTTACTCGCTGCATATAAATAGTGTCTCATGCATTTTAACAATTTGCTTTGAAGTTGCAACCATGTTTTGGTACAGAAAGAATATATTCGATATTTTTTTTTTTTTTTGTCTCTACCAGTATTTCTCCTGCATATCACTCTATGCATTTGATCCCATTCTGATCAAAGGTCAAAGCCAAGAACATTATTAAAGTGCAGAATGACTGGCAATGATGAGACTCAATTATGGTCACAATGGAGCATTTATTGGGATTTGGGAAGTATATACAAGTTGGAGAAATCACCAGAAACATCAGTAGAATATTTCAGCACACCGCTCCAAATGAAATTCTGCCTTCAGAATGTGCTAAATGTCTCAGTAACTGTGGCCCTGTGTGGCCATCAATGTACATACCTTTCCTTGGCTAATAAATTTACAATTCTCCATACACCATTATATATTCAGTATTAAATTCCCATTTCCATGGTGAGGACCTGGAAACACTATTTATGTCTGTCGCTGTACATTGCGAGGTCTGTGTTGTTTGCAGTGGTGGCATATCAACATGTAACTTGCAGGTCAAGACAATCTGTTGTTTACTAGTGGCTAGTTTGTTTAGGACCGTGTCTAGGATTGTTGTTTGAGTTAAAAATTATATTTTTTTTGAACGGCCATGTTCCCCTGCACTCACCAGCATTGATCATGTTGTGGATTTAATGTATTGTGATCTCTGTGTATTCTCCTCAAATGCAGCGTTGAAGAAGCAGTGTTCTGCTTGCTATTTTAGTACATAATTAGTGAAGGGATGTTCTGTATCCTCATAAATGGAGCAATAGTTGACACATTTGTCTAGCGGTACTTGAGTTTTGGAGCGGTACTACTCTGTATTTGTTCAGACAATACTCTGCACTTTCTAGCATTTTTATAGTGAAGTGCGACAGGCTGCATTTTTCTCTGAGACTATATGGTTAATTGATAATCTGCATATCCTCTAGCATTACATAGTGATGCTCTGAGCTTGTTTGTTACTCTAGCAGTGACTGCTTATCTAACCATTGCTCTGTATCTGTATATACTAAAGTGATTTAAGGAGAATTCAAAGTGAATTTCTAAATTAAGGCCAGAGTAGCTGAATAGAAAGTATAGGGAACACAGATAATTTTTCCAGTTTGGCTATTTTGCCTTTAGATTTGAAATCTACTTTGAATTTACCATGAACTCTCACTTCCGTAAATAACCCTGTGAGTGTATTGTTTAACCCCTTAAGGACACGACATGTATGACATGTCATGATTCCCTTTTATTCCAGAAGTGTGGTCCTTAAGGGGAGGAATGTTCTGCTTTTTTTTTTTTTTTGCTTTTTTTTTATCATTAATGGTGATATGTTTTGCAGTACATTGTTAAGGGAGTAATGATCTGCACATCCACTCCAACAGTGCTTAGTTAAAGGAGTAATGCTCTGCAGGCCCTCAGCTGTACACAGTAAATGGAGCAGCGCTGTATAGGCTTTGTTTCTGCTGAAGGGATGGAGGGGAGAGAGTGCCTGTGCTGGGTGTGGCTGGAATATGTCTGGGTGAAAGAGATTCAGAAACACAACATCTGTCTCCAGCTGTGTGAGCCAAATAGCTTTATATGGGTTTGGGTCACCGGGAATACTGCTTATTAAAAGGCGCAGCGAACATCACTCAAACCTAAATACACTATAGCCACAACCCTAACAGAGCACAGGAGCTGCGTTAAGAACTGGTGCTAAAATGACCTCCACGCCTCTGCACAGAGGTCACTCGTGGGCTATTCTTGCCCCATGGCTATCTAAGTTGCCATTTAGAGGTAATATTCAGTGTGAATTATTAACCTGCTTTTCTGAACATTCCACAAGCAGAGACTGTGCTAATCTTTCCTTCAATCTCTTAACACCATGCTTAAAGGGATATTAAAAACCTATGGGTAAACTTCACAATAAACACTTGAGTGCAATAAATGTCTAGCATGTTTTTTTTTTTTTTTTTACAATAATAGTCTATAACCACTTCACACACAAATACACAGATACTTTGTTTTTTAAGTTTCGAGTTTCAGATGGGAATTATTTTTTTTTAGAGAGAGGAATATAACATTGTACATTTCAGAAACCTTTTTTTTTTCTTGTGAACTACCAGAGTAGCGGACATAAACTTAAACAAGTTTGGTGTTTTCTGGGCATTTTAAGCGCGTCATAAGTTACCCAAATATCATTATTAAAGTGTATATAACGCCAACATACCCCATTGTACTTTACAGTAATACTGTGAGTCTGTTTGCTGTATACAAAATCTTTGAAACACAATTTAAGAAAAGATGCAAAGCCAGTGAACCACTCATGGACAGATATATATATATATATATATATATATATATATATATATACCGTATATACTCGAGTATAAGTCGACCCGAATATAAGCCGAGGCACCTAATTTTACCACAAAAAAATTGGAAAACTTGTTGACTAGAGTATAAGCCTAGGGTGGGAAATGCAGCAGCTACAGTGTGTGTATATAATGAATGCAGTGTATGTGTTTGTGTAGAGTGTGCATATCATGAATGCAGTGTGTTTGTGTAGAGTGTGCATATAATGAATGCAGCGTGTGTTTGTGTGTAGTGTGTGTGTATATAATGAATGCAGAATGTGTGTTTGTGTGAATGCTGTGTGTGTATATAATGCAGAGTGTGTGCATTATATACACACACACTCTGCATTATATACACATATACACACACACTCTGCATTATATACACACACACTCATACAAACACACACTCTGCATTATATACACACACACTTTATGTGTATATAATGCAGAGTGTGTGTATATAATGTATATGTAATGAGCCCGGTGGTCCTGGTCTGTATTATGGCAATGTAAGTTGCCATAATACAGACAGTAAAAACCAAAGAAAAACAAGTTACCTGCGCTCTCTCCTTTATCCCTATGTATTTTTTTTTTTTTGACAATCTTTATTTATCGATATTTTTCAAAAGGTAAGGCAACATATGTCAGTCAGGGATAATACATTTTGTATGAGTAGACAACATTACACATGTAAGGATGAATTCTTGCCAATACACAAATCAGACTACAGGTTCTTTTCCATTGGACCATCTAGATAATTAGGCTAAAGCCTGCGTTTTACAGCCCCTGTACGAAGCCAGGCCAGTGTCTCAGGACTGTGCGGCAATAGCCGCATCGGCCCCAGCCGATGAAGGCCGTGGTTCCAGATGTCCGCAGCCGGCTTGCTGTCACCGGGACACTGCCCCTGCTCCCCCAGAAGCCATTAAGGGCTATCTCCTGGGAACCCAGTGCTGTCTGAGGTGCCCGGTTTACCTTTGGGCCAGATTGTCTGTGCCCCCCAGTTTGTGTCTGTCGTCCCAGGGTGTATCTTCCCCCCAGCAGATTACGGTGTGAAGTGTTGTGCTAGTCTTATGGGAGGTCAACTGTGCTTCTCAGAGTCAGGGGAGGGCCTCCATTTCACTTAGTAGCATTCTACCTACTGTAGGGGCGGTGCTCGGGGCAATTCGCATGAGCTTTGGGGTCCAGCTGTTAACCGGGAACCAGGTGATTCCGTCTCACAAACCTGCTCTGAGCTATTGGCTGATTTAAGTTATCAGTCCTGGATTGCTCCAGGTCTCAGTGGTGTGGGCAGAAGTCCAAGTGAGTGTTAAGTCGTCTCGTTGTCAGTCTTGTTTGTGGGGGGAACCGTCGGTTGTCAGTGTGGAATTGGGTGGGGGTGTCTGTGTCCATGAGAGGCAGGATATGTGTTGTGATGTTCAGCGAATTTCAGTTAAGTTGGAGCGGGGGTTACTGTTCTATCAGCCACATACGTGGTCCATGGATACCAGGTCAATGCACACTGCTCCGGTCTACCGTGTAAATCGGCCGTCAGGGTCTCCATCGAGTGTATGTCCTCTACCGCCGCCACCCATTGCCTCAGGGTGGGCGCACTTGGCTGTTTCCACATCCTAGGGATGAGGGATTTGGCGGCGTTGAGGAGGGGCAGCACCAGGGATTTTTTATATGCTTTCAGTGGGCTACGGGTGTGATGCAAGAGCATCGGTAAGGGAGCCAGGGGTATATCGGAGCCTGTGATGTTGTTGATCACTCTCCTAATTTGATCCCAGTAAGGGGCAATGACCGGGCATGACCACCACATGTGGATATACGTGCCAGGTTGTGTGCCGCATCTCCAGCAAACATCTGATGTGGTACCGAGCATGCGGTGCAGTGTGTCGGGTGTTCTATACCAGCGTGTTAGCACTTTATAGTTTAGCTCCTGAAATTTTGAACTAATGGAGCATTTGTGCGTGAGGGTGAAAATCTTTTCCCAGTCTTGGGTAGTGAGTGTCTCTCCCGCATCCCTTTCCCAATGATCCTTGAACCTAAGCTCTACGTCCCTAGTCGCCCGGGCCATGAGTAACGTGTAAAGTGTTGAAATACCCCTAGCGATGTGTGTGCGGTGTACACAAAGGGTTTCGAAGTCGGTTAAGGGTCTATGTATATGCCCCCTACCCGACAGGGATGAATAATACGATTTTATTTGGCAGTACCTGAACTGTTCTAGAAATGAGGGTGTTCTATCGGAACATAGCTCACCAAGTGTTTTGAGGCCGCTGGTACTGAGCCACTGGTGTAGATATGGCCAGTCCGTCGGCTGGAGCCCGGCTAGATCCCCGCGCGTCAGCGTATCTGCCAAGTCCGGGTTATATATGAGGGGGGTCAAGGGGCTGGGTGAGGTGGTGAGTTGCAGTCGGTATCGGGTTGCCATCCAGACCCGTATGGCTGCGTCAATTAGGGGATTGTTAGTTTGTAGGGCTGCATACGTGGCCGTGTGTAGCCACAGTTTGGGGGGTATATGCCCCTCCGACTGTTCTAATTCCAAAGTGACCCATTGTTTTGTGGGATGTTGTGCATGCCAGTCTATGAACCTGTGTAAATGTGCTGCTCGGTAGTAAGTCTCTATTGAGGGCAGTCCGGTTCCCCCCAGCGGTTTGGGTAGTTCCAGTGTCGACCTCTTGGTGCGCGTTGGGCGCGAGTTCCAGACAAATCTGCGGATGGCAGTCGTCAGGGAGCTAAAGAACGCTCTGGGGACCGCGATCGGCACAGTCTGGAATAAGTAAAGCAGCCTGGGTAGTAGGTTCATTTTGACTGTGTTAATACGCCCAAACCATGATATATATTGAGGGGCCCATTTTCTCATATCTGCCTGTAACGTTTGTAGCAGTGGATGATAGTTATGGTAGTACAGTTGGGTTGTGTCTTTAGGTAACCAGATGCCCAGGTATTTCAATTTAGTGGGACACCACTTAAAGCGGAATTGGGTATGTAGCGTCGAGGGGGGGTCCTGTGGGTTAGGCAGGTGGAGAGCCTCTGACTTATCTGTGTTAAGCTTAAGATTAGATATTGAGCCAAACCTTTGGAATGCGGCCAGAAGATTAGGGAGTGAAACCCGCGGTAAGGTGAGAAAGAACAACATGTCGTCCGCGTATGCGGCCACCCGATATTCTCGATGACCAACAGTGAATCCCGTGATACCCCCGTCCCGTCTGACCGCCCCCAGGAAGGGTTCCAGGGAGAGGGCAAACAGGAGGGGGGGCAGCCCTGGCGGGTTCCGTTCCGTATGGTGAAGGGGGCGGATAATGCTCCGTTCACCCGTATCCGAGCCGTCGGGCTCGTGTACAGGGAAAGGACCCAGGATCGCATATGTGGGCCGAATCCCATATGTGTGAGCGTTTCTTCCAGGTACACCCAGTCTACTCGGTCGAATGCCTTCTCAGCGTCCGTCGAGAGCAAGAGTAGCTCCCGACGTTGCGACCGAGCCACCTGCAGAATGTTGAGGGCTTTGATGGTATTGTCCCTACCCTCCCTTTCAGGGATGAACCCAACCTGATCCGAGTGTACTAGGTGAGGCAGGTGCTTCGCGATTCGTAGGGCCAGTGTCTTGGCGAACAGCTTGAGATCAGCGTTGAGCAGGGATATGGGGCGATAGCTAGCGCAGTTCGTTGGGTCTTTGCCTTCTTTGGGTATTACCATGACTGTGGCCGCTAGTGTGTCGGCGGGAAACCGCCCCCCGTCTTGTAGTGAGCTAAGACCCCGTAGGAGGTTCTGCAGTAGGATGTCGCGGAATGTCCGCAAGTATGCCAGTGGGAGGCCATCTGGGCTGGGTGCCCTGTGGGATTTGGAGACTTTTAGTGCCGCTGCTAACTCATCTACCGTGAGGGGTCGTTCCAAGTCTCCTATCATCTCGGGGGTAAGTTGTCGTACTACGTGTTGGTCTAAGTACTCAGATATTTGTTTACGTCGTTGGGTATATGCGGCGTCCGTCGTGGGCTGGGGGATGTTGTATAAGTCAGTGTAAAAGTCTACAAAGGCACGTTGGATACCGTCTGGTAGGCTTGTTTCAGTTCCGTTCCTCGCTTTAATTTTGTGTATGTGGTTCGACCTACGTCTGTCTTGGAGTTGGCGAGCCAACAGCCTATCGCTTTTGTTAGAGTATTCGAAAAAGTGTCGAGCCGTCTTTCTAAGGGTGCGCAAGAGTCCCTTGGCTAGTATGTCCCGTCTCCGCCTCCTGAGCTCCGTCAGTTGGTGGAACTCGTCCTCCCCCTGATTTTGTTTGTGTGCCTGTTCTAAAGTGGCGATTTGTGCGTGTAGGGCGGTCAATTGTTGTGCGCGCTCCTTTTTGCGCTGTGAGCATACTTTGATATAGTGGCCCCTGATGACGCATTTATGCGCCTCCCAAGTGGTAAGGGGGGGGGTGTCGGGAGTGTTATTAGTATCAAAGTAATGTGTCAGGGCTTGCCTGGCCTGTTCCCTATCCGCTAGGTCGAGCAGTAGATTTTCGTTTAACTTCCATTGCCGTTCAGCGGGTTTGTGCAGGGGGGACTGTATTTGTACTGTAATTGGTGCGTGGTCAGAATCTGCGATGAGCCCTATGTTAGCTCTTTGGAGCAGTGGCAGGGCCTCTTGTGCCATTAAGATGTAGTCGATTCGGCTGTAGCGTTGGTGCACAGCCGAATAGAAGGTGTAATCCCTGGCCTCAGGGTTTGCCACCCTCCAGCAGTCGGCCAAGCCACACCGGGCCAGTGCCCTTCCTGTGGAGCGTATGCAGTGACCTGGTATCGAGGTTTCTCCCCTGGATGTATCCAGCCTAGCGTCAAGGGGGGTGTTGAGGTCACCGGCAACTACCAAAAGGCCATCCCTGAATTTATTTAGTAGGGTGAGCGTCCTAGCCAGGAAGACGTGTTGGCGCCTGTTGGGGGTGTACAAGCAGGCGAAAGTGTAGGTGGTTTGTGCGATTGTTCCCTTAATAAATAAGTATCTACCCCCGGGATCTGACTTCTGCTCTAGGCAGACAAATGGAATCGTACTGGAGAGTAAAATTGCCACCCCGGCCTTCTTCCCATCTGGGTGATTAGCATAAAATCCTGTGGGGTAACGGCTGTTTCGCACGGCCGGCGCATCTGCGCCATGAAAATGGGTTTCCTGTAGGAACGCCACTGAGGCGCGCTCTGCCCACAGTGTGCGGAGTAGTTGGGACCTCTTTTCAGGGATGTTAAGGCCTCGCACATTGTTCGACCAAAGGGTCAGTGGCGTAGGCTTATAGTTAGAGCCCATCGCTTGCATCGTGGAGCGTGGGGTGCGTGAGCGGGAGTGTGTGTGTCGGTAATTGGGGGAGAAAGGGTAGTTAGGTCTGTCGGATGTCCGGGAAGGGGTGAAGTCTGTCTAGGAGAAAGGCAACTGTGACTCGCCTCGGTTGTTATCGCCCTCAGGTGTCAGGTCCCCTAAGTCACCTCAGAGGCCTCTGAGTATATGTACAAAGTGAGTCCGTTACTTGGGGTATGTGGTCTCTCTGGTCTGGGTCGTCCGTGAAAGTCGTGGTGAGCCCTTCCCCGGGCTCCCAGCTCATCAGTCGTGTCAGTTGGTTCTATCCGAGTGTGTTCCCACCCCGGAGACCCCACCCGCCCCGTGCGTCCCTCCCTGTCGTGGCCCACGTGCGAGCTATCCGAGTGACTCGGCCCCCAATTTGCACGCTAGTGTGGAACTGTTTCTATACATACTTTATAACGCCTAAGCAAACATTTTCAAACATTTGAAACTACATAGCAGTCACATTAAACAATTGTGGAGACTGGTCCCTTTTTCCCCCCCTCCAAAGGGCCCCCCACCTCCCCGCCCCAGAGACACCACCACATTACAGAGAAACCCGCAGCAGTCCAGGTGGAGCGGGAGTCCGTGCTATAGGCCGGGCCTATCAGGCTAGGGCTTGGGGAGTTAATCTTCTCAGCGGGGTGCAAAAAACTTTGGCTTGGTGTAAGTCCCCTCGCCCCCAACCCCACTCTCCACCCACCCAAAAGGTGGTTAGTGTTCCCAAACAGCGGCAGCTGGGCCAGTTCTAGCAAGGCATGTCCAGGCGAATTCCAACCCCGGTGAGTCCCCCCTCGGGTGTAAGGCTCCGTCTAGGCCACCCCCCGCCAGTGTGGGTCAGGACCCCTATATATGGGCTTGGGTCAGGGTACAAAGTACATACCAAGATGTGTCAAGGCTTCTGTCGGATCCATGGGGGGCCATGACCGTACAAGGTGTCCGACACCCACTGGGGCTTCCGGCGTGGTTGGCCAGGTCTTCAGCGACGTCTCGTGGTTTCTTTCAGCAGCGGATAGATGGTCATTGATGTGGGGGCAGGTCAGCGGTCGGGGTAGCCGAAAGGGGGTCAGGGTCATAGGGCTTCATCATTCTTCGTGGCTGTCCGGGCCGCCCCGCCGGAACCCGCTGCCTGTAAGGCCCGTGCCCGGTCTGTCGTTAGCGGCTCGTGTCTGCTGTGGTTGTCGTTCCAGGACCCAATTGGGTACTGTCACCGCAGGTAGGCTTGTGGCTCGTAGGAAGCGCGGTACATCTGCAGGCCAGCGGATAATATGCCAGGAAGAGCCCACCTTCGCCTGCAGGCTGAAGGGGAAGCCCCATTTGTAAGGGATCCTCCGCTCTCTGAGGATGGCGGTTAGCGGACGCAGCGCCCTCCTGGCCTCCAGCGTGAGTGCAGAGAGGTCTTGAAAAAGCGAGATCTGTCCGTCTCTAAAGGCGATGTGCTGCTGGTGTCGCGCCGCTCTCATGATGTCGTCTTTTAAGGCGTAAGAGAGCAGGCAGCATATTACGTCCCTTGGTGGCCCCTCAGGGGACAAAGGCCGCAGCGCCCTATGGGCTCTTTCGATGCCGTAGTCTTCTGGGGCTCTGTCCCCCAGAATATGGGTAAACAGGTCCGTCAGGAGCTCGGGCAGCGTTTCGTCTGCGTTTTCGGGTAGGCCCCTTATGCGGATATTGTTTCTCCGTCCGCGGTTGTCAAGATCTTCAAGCTGTCTCCTCAGGTCCAATAGGACATTTCCCTGTCTGGTGGTGGCAGTGTCAGTAGCCTGTTGGTGCTGTACAGTCTGGGCTCTGTCTGCTTCTAGGGCCTCAACCCTGTGTTCAAGGGCTGTCAGGTCTTTCCTCACCTCTGTAACTTCTTCTCTGATCACAGCCCTGATTTCAGCCAGCATTTAGTCTTGTCTGCGCGGGACAGCATATTGGCCGTGATCTTGGCCACATCCGATGCAATTTGGGCAAGGGATTCCCCCCTGGGCGAGCCCTGCGTCTGGCTGTCTGTGCTGTAAGCTCCTGGGGAGGCCGGCGCCATTTTGGCTGCGGCCGGTGCGGACCGCGTGTCTCGCGGCGTGCAGACATATCCGTCCATGGGGCCGGAGGTGCGACCCGGCGAACCGGCTTGTGAGGGACCCGGTGTGTGGGGTCTCCGGGATTTACCCATCCCGGCTCGATTAGCGCTCGTTAATGGGTGCTAGTGTGAGCTGGGGCCGCGGAGCAGGCTCGAGATGCGTCCTACTCCATTCCCGTGCAGGCCATGCCCCCCCCTATGTATTTTTAAACAAATGGAGGTTTTTTAGTTACCTCCAATGGCCATGAGAGATGAGCCCACCTGCCAACATCAAGGCAGACCCCCCTAGGTGGGTCCTAACTCTAACCATTTACCTTGCTTCCTTGAGCCTCTGGCAAAAATCTCTAATGAGACAGAAAGGGGTATTTTTTTTATATACACCCCTATATATTATTAACCCTTAATAGGGAACACATGGGATGGGCGGCTGCATTGTAACAAGGCTGAGTGATACAAAAAATGGATACAAATGCAGAAAGATAAGTCCTGCGCTCACTCCCATCACTGGGCGGCAGCAATGACTACAGTACACATTAGCCCCAATATATAGTAAAAACCAAAGGAAAACAAGTTACCTGCGCTCACTCCTTAATCCCTATGTATTTTTAAACAAGGGTTAATAATATATAGGGGTGTATATAAAAAAATACCCCTTTCTGTCTCATTAGAGATTTTTGCCAGAGGCTCAAGGAAGCAAGGTGAATGGTTAGAGTTAGGACCCACCTAGGGGGGTCTGCCTTGACGTTGGCAGGTGGGCTCATCCTCTCATGGCCATTGGAGGTAACTAAAAACCTCCATTTGTTTAAAAATACATAGGGATTAAGGAGAGAGCGCAGGTAACTTGTTTTTCTTTGTTTTTTACTATATATTGGGGCTGATGTGTACTGTAGTCATTGCTGCCGCCCAGTGATGGGAGTGAGCGCAGGACTTATCTTTCTGCATTTATAATACAGACCGTGACTCAAGTATAAGCCGAGTGGGGCTTTTTCAGCACAAAAAATGTGCTGAAAAACTCGGCTTATACTCGAGTATATACGGTATATAGAATGAGCTGACAAAATACTAGAGTATTGCAGTATTCTCTCAAAAGCTTGTCTTTGAAATATTATGTTAGTCCAATAAAAAATGTTTCATTGCATACTGAAATACTCTGGTATTTTGGCATCTTGTCTACTGGATTAATAAGGCTAATCCAATCTACACTATATATATATAATGTAGGACAAAGAGGTACACTTTAATTTTGTTTGAGATTCTCACTCAATTACCTCTTCATTCCCTTTATATTTTACCAAAAGCTGCTTCTCTCTGTTAACTCTTTCAGCCATCACCTCCAAATTACCCCTGCTACCTCTTGTCTCAAATCCCCATTGTATCCTTTAGATTGTAAGTTCACGGGCTGTCTAGCTAAGCACTTTGTATAAAAGAGCTCCAATGGCTAGATATCAGCTTACGGGCAGGGCTCTCTCTACCTCTTATATATATCTGTGTATATTGTATGTTCTCCACTAATTGTACAGCGCTGCGGAATCTGTTGGCGCTTTATAAATACCAGTAATAAATAATAAATACATTTTTAGGGGTGTGAGTCAGTGGGGTTGTGGCAGATTTCAGGACTTTTCTGAAAAATTGTAGATGACTTACTGATCACAATTTCGGCAACTAAAATGTAAATTAGAACAATAACAGTCTTATTTACACAGACAGATTACTAGACAGATGTATTGCAGTTTAGAGACATGTCTGTGTGTTACTGTGAGAATTCCTGTGGAGCTCTGTTATACACCAACAATATGGAACTGCTAGAAAAGAGGAATATAAGGATAAAGGACTCTATGTAGGTACAGTTGGGAAATATCCTGGATGCCCTTGGGCTATTCTTCCCTTGTATTTAACTACCCCAACTGAAGTGTTGAGGAATTGCATGGCAAATCAGAACTATGCAATTGCATCCACTTTTGAATATTCGTTGGGTTTGCCCACGTAAGTGGCCATGTTTGCTTAGTGTTATGCCACATGGCTAGTGCCTTCAGGCTGCACTCTCCACCAGTTTCTACCTGCTCCTATGCTATACATACATGTTTTTGCCTAACTGTGATAGAAGTGATTGGTTCTCCCATTCATGTTATCAGTAGGTGTATCTATACACTGCAATGTACTGCATGTTTTTATAGCTAGAGAACTTTATAACTCCATGGAGGAGTATGTCTGTCTGAACTCGTGTTTGTTTGTGTGGCTAATCCAAGCAGTAAATATACTTTGTTTAACCTTGTGACCCTGTGCTGTTTCTGTCACAGTGATAAGAACAGAGTTTGAGACTTAGAACAGAGTGTGTCTGTCTGTGTGTGTGTGTGTGTGTGTGTGTGTGTGTGTGTGTTCTGTGATGCTATCATTTGCCAACTCTGGCAATAACATTCAGTGTAGAGATATTCAATGCAATGCAGACAGAAAAGAAACAAGGCTTACTTTTATATTGTGGAAGTGCGAAATCTCCAGTTTAGTTTTCAAACCCTAATTAGAGCAATCCTCTTGTCCATTACCTATATCCTGCCACCACAACCTTGCTTTACTTTAAAATATCATCGTTTCCTATCAATGTGAATTCACTGCTTAATACCCGCTTACTCATTTGTGAGCTCCCCGAGTGCTGATAAATTCACTGTTTTTTCCTTGATGCTCCTCATATCTCTGGTTATAAAATTCGATGTTTTCTTTTGCTACTTATCTCAATGTATACGGTTTATTAAGATTGTAACCTTTCGGATGATTTACTTAATACTTAATACTTTATATAAAATGCTACAAATATGAGATAAGTACTAAAACTGTTTGACAACAGCGCCGGGGCACACTGGAAGCTGTAATTACTTTAGGGAGCAACAGTGATTATGGTGCTTGGAATATTTCTTTAAAGCCCACAAGCTACCGTACTTTAGGCCAAAATAGGTAATTTAGAAAAAATGCTGTTTGGGGGAATTATTGCAGTTTAGCTATTTGGCCTGAAAGTCTTCATAATTCCGAGTTTTGTGAGTAAACCTGAATCCATTGGCAGTAGGTGAATGGGAATGCCTGCTTAGCCCAATATGATGTTGGAGAGAGATTTTGACAAGTTATGCCAACTAGAGCACGTTTTATTTTTAGCTTTCTAAATCAAGCAACATTTGCCCGAGTAAAATCTGGAAAATTACCAATTTTTTTTTTATTATTATTATTATTATTCTCAGTGAGAAACGTTGTGCTGGAGGCATGATTAAAAAATTTGATTCCAAATTGACTTTCCTATGGGCAATTTGTTTTTGGCCTTATCTGCTATTATGATTGTGTAATCCTAAGGCAAATTCTTTTGAGCAAATTCGTGAAACCAAATTACAATGTTGATTAAAAACAAAGATCATAAAATGATTAGTATCTTTTATTGAACAAAAGCAGAACTAATTATGGAGCCACAATAAATATATTTGGGGCGGAGCCTGCTCCAATAATACTTCAACTGGTGCAGGACTCAATGTCTAACTCCCCTAAAAGAGCATATTCACTCTTACTGGCTCGTTCCTTTGTTCCATCCACATTACCTTCTATTTTCCATCCCTGGGACTGCTCCAAAGGACAGGGGCAGCCGTGACTTCTCCAGCAGAATCAGGAGCTAACCGTCTGGAGCTCTAAATTGGAGCACAAGGTGGCTGCCCAGTGCAACTTAATTACACTTATTGCCATTCAGTTACCTAGTCCACCAGGAAAGCACTACTTGACCCTCTTAACCAGAGTGAGGGGGACACCTTGCTGGTCAGTGTACATCCATGTCTGGCACTTCTAGGACATTTTTGCTGAGGGGGGATCAGCCCTGTCTAGGGATTTATAAGTTGTTTACATACTGTTGGAGAAAGTCATGTTTTGGGGTTACTGTTGTCAGGTGCCCTGTCTGAGAATTAATAAAATCATCCGTTTTATCCCCCCAGACACCGTAGCGCCAGGGAGAGAAAATATTGTCCCTGCTGTGGAGCCCCTATTGTGATTGTCCCTATAAATGTGTGCCTGTCTCAATAAAGCATTGTCGTCTGGAGTTTGAGGAAAAGGCAATAGTCACTTCAGCGCGAGTGAACTCTGATTGAGGTACTCAGACGGAGTCCTGGCACTCAGTCACAACATTTAAAATGTTTCCTATAGCCTTTTGTATCTTTTTGGACCTTGGGGTCCATGTTTTCCATCCTTTGATCTAAAATAGCTTATTTACAGAATTGTTAAAACTAATTAGATGTATTTTTTTCCCTCCAATTGATACAGTAAGGGGTTCAGTGAATTCCTTGCTGGTCGCGTGTAGTGCCGACCCGGTGGACTGCTATAGTTCCAGCCCCTGCAGTCTTGCACAGCAACAATGATGGACCGCTGCACTCACAGCCCTTTTTATAATATGGCACACTGGCAAAGTTGCCAGTAATGGAATTGGGTCGAACTACTGCCCCGCAAAGTTTTGGGAGCATCATTATGGCAATAGCCTCCCAGCCTATAAAACCTCTAAAATCCTTGACCTAGTAGTGCGTTTATACTATTTTGAAATACGGCTATTGATCATTGAACTGGCTCTGTCTTATCGTCTATCTTATGGTTTCCCTTAACTCTGGCTAGTCCTAACTATTCTACCTGTCTGTCATTTATTGTGAAGTCCGGCCACTCTTAAGACCCGGTAGCACATTTTATTACTTGGGTTATACTTTGTGTACCGAGGTATTGTACGCTTCCTTGACATACACATATGTTTCTCCAAAGTATTTTGGATATGCATACATTATGTGCTCTTGTACCGGTTTAATTTTCCTTTACATTTGTATCTGATGTTCTGATTTGACTACATTCATTTCTTTAACTTTCTTGTCCTTCCCTCTTACATGTCGTGTAGCATCCCTTTTGCTTAAAACCAAGATGCCACATCCTTTCATACTTTGTAAATAGTTCATAAAAATGCAGGGTTTGAAACAATAATTCTACCAGATGTAATTGCATGTTAGTGTGTCATGTTGTAATATAATATAATTGATTAGTAATATGGTAATTTAAAGGGTTACTGCAACTTACAAATAGTTTTAAGAACACAATTGTGTTTACAGTAACCCTTCTCCAGGGGGAGAATTGTAGGAGAGGGGAGGACATGAGCTGCACGAGGGGAGAGTGCTGCCTTGGATGCCTGTCACCAGCATGCTGTGTGTGCTTACGTTCCGATATGCACACAATTGATATTGGCCCTAATGATACTTTGTTTTATTTTGTAAACTTTCATACATTTTTGTTGCTCCTATTGATAAAAAGAAATGCTTATACACCAGCATTTGACACATCTCTGTTTATTTTGATGATCCAAAAGAAGGCTAAAACCCAGCTTCTGATTTTGTAAAAACATGGGAAAAAAAAAATTCCTTGTTGACTACAAAATGGCATTCACATTTCTCCTTGGATCAACAACCGATTACCCCACCTATATACTATTATAGCCTTAAATATTTTAGTATTAAAAGAAATAATAATAAAATCATCGAAATGTTAATAATCTGTAAAAAAACAAAACAAAAAAACAAACAACACCTTATCAAACCTTCCTGTTTGGAACACACACACAGACACACACACAGACACACACACAGACACACACACAGACACACACACAGACACACACACAGACACACACACAGACACACACACAGACACACACACAGACACACACACACAGACACACACACACAGACACACACACACAGACACACACACACAGACACACACACAGACACACACACAGACACACACACAGACACACACACACAGACACACACACACAGACACACACACACAGACACACACACACAGACACACACACACAGACACACACACACAGACACACACACACAGACACACACACACACACACACACAGACACACACACACAGACACACACAGACAGACACACAGACAGACAGACACACAGACAGACAGACACACAGACAGACAGACACACAGACAGACAGACACACAGACAGACAGACACACAGACAGACAGACACACAGACAGACAGACACACAGACAGACACACACACAGACAGACACACACACAGACAGACACACACACAGACAGACACACACACAGACAGACACACACACACACACACCACCCCCCCCCCTCAGATATTTTAATTTAATTTAAATCCGCCCAGACTCCCTACCTTTGATCTTTACCTCGGGTCCAGTGGGGCTGCTGGCCTGGCTGTTTGGGCAGGCGTTCAGCCAGTTGAGGTCCAGGTGGGCGGCATATTCCGGCTCCCGGCTAGGTCACAAATCCGCTAGCTTACAAATCCGTTTTCCCTCGACGCCCCTCTGGAGCTCAGATAAGTCGTCTGCCCCAGGGCTAACAAAGCATTAGTCTGGAAAAGTGCCGCCCAAGGCAAATGTCTTGTTTGCCTCCGGCAAATACAGTGCTGAATGCAGTGTCCAGCTGTTCATTAAAATATGCAGCACACAAGTGACATATTAACATTTTATCGTTTTTATTGATATGACCATTTTGATAAAGGCCTTGAGTCAAACATCTGTGGGGGGGTTTGTGACTTCAGGAACTTATTTCTGCCCTTTATGCTACTAGAGGGATACAATTTTTCTACCATTTCCCTAAATATAGTAGATCTTTAGCTGTTTAATACTATTTGGATGTGTACTGTGATGTCACTATAATAAATGTATATTACGTGCCAGGTTAACTTATTGATGCTATTGGAGTTGATCATTTCTTTTATTGGTTTAGTTAGCACTTGGACAGTCATATTTATACAGGTATAGCATGTACTACTGCGACTAATTTAAAGTACTGCATGTTACGTGTACTAAATACAGAAAGTGTTCTTTTGTGTTTTAATTAAATGTGTTTTTTTTCTTCTTCTCCAAACTCATTTTTTTTCCTGTGCATTGTAGGCCACCACTAACACCTGAAGTGATAGGCTGTTTCCTATGAATGGTATTCTGTTTGTTTTGTTAGCTGAGCCCCTCTATGGATATTGAGGGGCTGCAGCAGATCCCACCATTGTGTGCTTAGGAAGGGGGTTGTGCATTCCTGAGACTATTAGCTCCAGATGTTTCTTCTCTCAGTCTCTGGAATCCAGGGAACACGTTATCTGCAACGGCCTGTTCCAAAATATACAGCCAGGCTGGTCATGATGTGAGAGTAACCTTGATATGGGAAAGTGGTCCGTCTCTGCTTTTAGGACAGTCCTCGTAGTAGTAAGCTATTTTATTTAAATATAGAAAAAAACAGTTCCAAACAGTACTAAAGTAGCACGAGAACGAGGTATGCAGATGGTACATGTAGAAATCTGTATTGCAGTGAAGTACAAATATTTAATTAATACTTTTTAGCAGGTATATTTGTATTCAATCCTACACCTAGAACGATGGCCAACATTTCGGGGCAGTTGCTTCCTGCTAAACAGTGGATGTTTTCCTTCCTGCACTAATTGTCTTCCTTAACTCCTTAAGGACCAAACTTCTGGAATAAAAGGGAATCATGACATGTCACACATGTCATGTGTCCTTAAGGGGTTAAAGAGAGAGACCCTCCCACTGCCAGGATTTGTATCATCAGGACCAGTCTGTCTCGATTTCTTGGGACTGGTTACTGTGAGCTAGGTCTGCCCATAATGCTTGATCCCAGAGTTTTAGGGGAAACCAAACCCTGTCTAAACAGTTAGAGAACTGATGATAAATATATTCGTTGTGGAATGATTATTAAAGCGTTCAAATTGATGGTATGCATCACCATCATTTACATTTTTATCACTTGTACCTATCCAGGGTACACACAACATGGGATTTAATAAAAATGCCAGTTTCAGTAAAATTATTTTAATGTTTTAAGATTACTGTAAGTGAATGCTTTTCATAGATCCTCATTGTAAAAAAACGAAAATAATTAAATCTTATAAAGGATTTGACCAAGTGAAAGGGTATTTTGATAGTAATGGTTTAGTGGATTTACTTGCTTATAAATTGTACTTTTAGGACATACATGAATGGGCCAAATGAGGCCATCTCTAACTCTTACAGGTTTTACAGCAAAACCCTCTTAGAGGATTAAGGTCACACGAATCTACAAAATGTAATGAAATTGCTCCCTCTCCTGGCAAAGAGCAGACATGCATATACAACTGATACATCAATGGGTGTATATGTACTTTATTACATTAAAGAAGCGGATCACAAAATTAATATTGACTGAACACAGGAGGGCCCTGCATCAACTGGCAAACCGAATGACAGACCGTTTAAATTCAACAATACCCCCATATGTTTAAATATAGGTCTCTGAAAATTAAAGGGACACTATAGTCACCAGAACAACTACAGCTTAATGTAGTTGTTCTGGTGAGTACATGAAAATGCCTGAAGTGGACTATTATAAACACTGCCTTTTCAGAAAAAAAGCAGTGTTTACATTGTCCCTAGGGACACCTCCAAGTGCAACTCCTTAGATGGCCACTGGGGAGGGGCTTCCTGGCACTGTGCAACCCTGCCGTTCAGTGTCCCCATGGAGACGCTGAATTTTCCTCATAGAGATGCATTGATTCAATGGTCCTGATTGGCTAAAATCGCATTTGGCCCCACCCCCGTGCCGATTTTAGCCAATCCAATGTTTTCACCCTTGGCAGACCCGCTTGGCGCAGTGAATAAGGTGGGTTTTAATCTTTTATAGGGGTGCTAGGGGGGGGGGGGCAAGCCACCTATATGGTGGTTTTAGCACAATAGAGTCAGGAATATGTTTGTGTTCCTGACCCTATAGTGATCTTTTAATTAGTATTATGCGGTACTGCTTTATTAGCTATTTTTTTTTCTCAATATACATTCTTACAAAGTCATTTTCTTCTTCCGAATATGATCTCAGAAAGAATGATTGCATATTATTGCAATCAACTTTGTAGCAGAACACATGCTGTTGTAGATAAAGTGTATGTATAATGTATAAAATTAATTGTTCTTCCTAGTTCTCTCTTCTCTTGTTGAAACATTGCACTTTGCGTCTTGTGGTTTTATACCACATCTATCTATCTACATACATACATTTATGTAAAGTAGTAAGTGTACAGCCTGTATAACAGTGTAAATGTTAACACATAGCCATTAATGTCTAAACCATTGGCAACAAAATAAGTACACCCCTAAGTGGAAGTGTCCAAATTGGGCTTAAAGTGTCAATATTTTGTGTGGCCATCATTATTTTTCAGCACTGCCCGAACCCTCATGGCCATGGAGTTCACCAGAACTTTACAGGTTGCCACTGGAGTCCTCTTCCACTCCTTCATGACGACATCACGGAGCTGGTGGATGTTAGAGACCTTGCGCTCACCCATGCCTCACAGATGCTCAATAGGGTTTAGGTCTGGAGACATGCTTGGTCAGTCTATCACCTTTACCTTCAGCTTCTATAGCAAGGCAGTGGTCGTCTTGGAGGGGTGTTTGGGGTCGTTATCATGTTGGAACACTGCCCTGTGGCACCAGTCTCCAAAGGGAGGGGATCATGCTCTGCTTCAGTATGTCACAGTACATGTTGGAATTCATGGTGGTTCCCTCAATGAACTGTAGCTCCCCAGTGCCGGCAGCACTTATGCAGGCCCAGACCATGACACTCCCACCACCATGCTTGACTGTAGGCAAGACATACTTGTCTTTGTACTCCTCACCTGTTTGCCGCCACACACACACACTTGACACCATCTGAACCAAATAAGTTGGTCTCATCGGACCACAGGACATGGTTCCAGTAATCAATGTACTTAGTCTGCTTGTCTTCAGCAAACTGTTTGCAGGCTTTCTTGTGCATCATCTTTAGAAGAGGCTTCCTTCTGGGACGACAGCCATGCAGACCAACTTGATGCAGTGTATGGTCTGAGCGCTGACAGGCTGACCACCCCACCCCTTCAACCTCTGCAGCAATGCTGGCAGCACTCATATGTCTATTTCCCAAAGACAACCTCTAGATATGACGCTGAGCACGTGCACTCAACTTCTCTGGTCGACCATGGCAAGGCCTCTTCTGAGTGGAACCTGTCATGTGAAACCGCTGTATGGTCTTGCCCACCGTGCTGCAGCTCAGTTTCAGGGTCTTGGCAATCTTCTTATAGCCTAGGCCATCTTTATGTAGAGCAACAATTCTTTTTTCAGATCCTTAGCGAGTTCTTGCCATGAGGTGCCATTGTAGCAGAGTGCCATTTCTTCCGTGTTGTCACATGAAAATATATAATAAAATATTTACAAAAATGTGAGATACTGTGTGTGTGTGTGTGTGTGTGTGTGTGTATATATATATATTGATATAGTTAATACATTGCAAAACACTAATACACACACCAGTCAAGCCATAAGACTTGCTTTTCCCACATAAATCTCACTTTAACAATGCTCTCACTACTCACTACAAGGGTTTCTGGGTGGCATATGCAAATAAGCTCAACAAAGAACCACATTTTTGGAATGGCTTTGCTACTCTTCCTGAGTTGTTTCAAATCTGTTGTATACAGCAAACACATAGTCCAAGGAATCCATGTATAAAGTGGAATTATGTGGCAAAAATGTGGTTCTTTGTTGAGCAAATTTGCATATGCCTACCCAGAATCCATTGCAGTAGTGAGAGCACTGTTAAAGTGAGATTTATGTGGGGAAAGCAAGTCTTATGGCTTGACTGGTGTGTGTATTTGTGTTTTGCAATTAATTAACTATCCACTTACTTCAGGTGGAAGGGGTTTTCATCCACATCTTTTTATCCACCACAACTGTGTTGGTATGTATGTATGTATGTATGTATGTATGTTTTTATATATATATATATATATATATATATATATATATATATGTGTGTGTGTGTATATCTATATGTGTATATATTTATATTTGCACTGTCTACTACAAAATCATGAAGCGAGTTCATAGATGGGGAACCAGAGAACTACTTATTTTTTTTTAAGTTACAGGGAGACAGAATATACTCTTAATTCTCCTGTTCCTGGAAAGTCCAGACTCCAGGGTATTTGTACTGTCAGGTGGCGTACATGAGGTACAGGTGCCCATCTGACACTCAGAACATGTTATTTAAAAAAAAAAAATTGTCACCTTCACTTTGACATTTTGTGTCAGTATGTGCACATGTGCCATTTCATATGTATACAACTATTACTCCACCATTTAAACGTAGATGATTTTTGGTGACACCTTTTATTTCTATTGTGGGTTTTAGCTCCATTGATTTTACCAGTCATTGCATTCATAAAAGAAGACACACATATAATTATTACAATTATCTAATATTGCCATGAAAAAAAAAGATTCATTCACAATATGAAGAAGTTTTTGTTCCTTAAAAAAAAAAAAAGAGAGAGAGAGAATGAAATAGTGAAAGGGGATTACTTCTCTTGGAAAACAGTGGAGGAAAATCAAAATTCAAAATTAACTGATGTAAGAAGTACAGGAAGGAATCTTTTGGCACAAATAGGAAAATCACATAAAAAAATCCAGGTATGTAGCCTTTGTAGACCTGATGTTTCCAGTGGACTATTTTTTTAGGCCAGGTCATTTTTACCTCCAGAGTCCATTAAACCTACCTCACACTTATGTCCAGTCAAATATACTGGAGCAATAATAATGATTGCTCATGGAAATCTGGTACATTTTATTTACCAAACAGTAAGTTGCCAACCAAGGTGCAACATTTAGTAAATAATTGTCAATTAAAAATAAATAAATAAAAAAAACTCCAAATTTGACTCTAAATCATGCGACATATTGATTTATGACATATCAATATTAGGGAAGACAAAATTGTTTTATCAGTGCTTCAAATTTTTATGGCTTACAGAATACCTACCTCAAATATTTCTGCCTTTAGATTGACAACAATTTCTCATGAGGAGGTTACTGTACCTCTAAAGCTCTCATCTCTCAGCAAGATAAATTATTGGTGTATGTATACCAATATAAATACTGTACACAGTAACACTGCTTTATGTTTATGCTATTGGTTTCCTTTCTTTACATTACCTCCTTTCATAAATGTCCTTAGCTTATGCAAGTGATGTATCTTTCATGGTAAATCAATTGCTATATACGGGGTGTGTGTGTGTGTGTGTGTGTGTGTGTGTGTGTGTGTGTGTGTGTATGTGTATGTGTATGTATATATATTTTTTTTTACCTGCAATAAAAACTGCCAATTTAATTCTATTGCAAGCATGTCTCATGCCCCTACGATATTTTGCCAAAATCCTGCAACCCCCATCCATTCTGCTCCCAATAAATGTCATATCTCCCAAGAGGACGGTGGCCCACTGATTCAGCAATGTTTCAAAGTATCAGACTGCACAGATGTACTAATACATTTGTTTTAAAAAAAAAAACCAAACAATTTCATATAATGATGAAACGGGTAATTCCGATTGATATAACCTTGCATATATAATTTAAAGGTGCACTTGCCCCACTGTAATATCTGTGCAGGTGTTCAACCTGTTTTCCACTACAATAGCCAGAGATCTATAAATTCAAAGACACTCCCTTCACCATCCAGTCCCCTTAAAACTCCAAGCATGCTAGAATTAGCACCCTGACGGTTGCTGTCCTTGCCCGTGTCTTACCTCCTTATTCTCTGTATCTCTTGGCCTGTTCTCTACCCCTTTATCCTCTGATGTGACCTCTTCTGTCCGGGACACACGTGGCTCCTCAGTATTAGCTGCCTCCCATCTCACCTCTGAGGGCAGAAGGGAGCAGAACCATGCTGAAATTTCGTGTTGACAGCAAAGGCAGGTATGTATAGGAGCGAATAGACCCTTTCACTGCTGCCATTCATATCGAGGCCTTCCAGCAGCTGTGCTGTGAAAAAATAGGAAACTCTAGCATTAGTTACATAGCCGCGAGGACAAGGTGATGAAGGCAATGCTGCAATGCAGTATTTAGTGCTACAGATGCAGCTGAACTCCTGGCATTGAGTATCGGAATAGTCTTTAATTGACAGGTTTTCCTAAAAGTACTGTTGGACATGCTGCGGGGATTGGTTGTAAGCTCTGTTTTGCACAGTACTTGATCCACTACCATTATGCCTAAAAGGAAACCCTCATAAAAGATACATATTGAGGGTGTATTTTTTTCTGTCTCCGAACAGTAAAGTTTTTTGTAAAAGCCAAAAGTACTTTAAGGCTACTTTTGTTTCAGTAAACTCTTTTGGCATAATTGCAAATTGATCACATGAGATCTTTGGCAATGTGTTAAACAACTAAAATGAAAGCTGGTTATATCAGAGCATCTCCACAGATCTTTCATAGTGGTTTGTCACATTTGCAGGATTTGCTCCACAAGGCATTATGTGACTTAAAGCAAAGTTGTGAGATTTGAAATAATTTTTCTAGCACAGTGAAAGTGGTAAAGTGTTAATTTCTTTCTAAAAAAACCCCCAATAATATCAGTTGTATATTTAATGTGGTTTGATTTATCAATGAACTGCACATAATTAACCCGAGACCGCTTTACGTTAAGGTTCCAGTGCTGATAAAATGTGCCAATATTGTCTTTTAACCCCTTAAGGACCAAACTTCTGGAATAAAAGGGAATCATGACATGTCACACATGTCATGTGTCCTTAAGGGGTTAAAATGAGAATTCAAAGTGAATTTTAAAGTTAAAGCCAAAATAGCCTAATTGAAAGCCTACCTGACTTGGATAATTTTTCCTGTTCGGCTATTTTAACCTTAAATATTACATTTACTGGGAATGTGCACTTTAATGAACAACACTGTAACTCTTTAAAGTAATTGGAGTAGGTATGTTTGGATATTAACATTTACACCAGTAGCTAGGTGGCTCACTTACTTACTGTGGAGGTAGTGTGAAATCTGTGAATTTAACTTCAAAGAGTAAGGAAACCTGTACAGGAGGATAATGGTCATTGGATAATTAGTATAGAATGGACAAAGCCAGGTTCAACACTAGCTACACCGAAAAGCAGGAGCCGGTTGCCAGGTAAAAATGTCACACGCTTGGTAAACATACATGACTCACATAAAGAAGCTTTTACAGTGACCAGATGGAAAATGTATTTTTGGTGTCGATAGGAAAATGAGATCATAGATTTTGTCAGGTACAGCTCACGGAAGAATGTTTTGTGCTTTCGTTATTTTAGAAGCATTTAATTTGAAATACTGGCCACTATCCAGCTCAAGTTTGGCTGTTGGATCTGCCATACCTTAGTTGAGCTCTCTCCTCATGGCCAGCACATGAAATCTCTATACTGGTATATAGCATTCCTATGCTGCAGAAGATAAATCAATCAGGGCAGTTAATCTGGGATTTCTTATTAAAGCATATGGGTTCTGTGTATTACTGGGCAGAAATTTGCATACACTACCCAACAGCAGGAAAAAAGTTACATCTTGGAAAGTACGGTGGTTGGATCTGAAATCCCTTAGATGTACATCAGAGCATGTATACTGAAAATAAGATGGGCATTACTCACTTTATCACTGCTAATCGCCTCTGTAACTTATTAAAATACTGTTTACAGGACTGTCTCAGTACTATACTATTATTTATTATTGTGTTCTAGCATTCAACATGTTCTCTATCACTTGATTAATCCATCAAATGCCAGTCAGGAGAACTCACTTGGCACTCCTATATAAGTAGTGCTAGGCATAAACGAGTCACGTCATTTTTACCGGGTATTAACTAAAGTGGCTATTTTGCCTTTAGCTTTGAAAGTCACCTTGAATTCTTAAACTGGAAAAATGCACTGCAACGCTTATATTTCAGCTACTATGTCCCTTACTTTGTAATTATTATTATTATTATTATATTGATATAGCGCCAACAAATTCAGTAGCACTTTACAATGGGTATCTCATTTTAGTTAACAAAACAAAAAATGAATTACATCGATTGATGGTACGGATTATGTTGGACTATCGACAGTGCAAATGCTTGTTGGGTTACTAATTCCTTCAGCATTGGTGCTTTTGTGCAATCTGTGTCAATCTATTGCTGATTTGACTCTTAACGTATGAGTACAATCCCATCCTGTAAACATGGAATTCTGTGCTTAGCTGGGGGACAATAGCTATTAGTAGACTGGGTGTACTACGATTGTTGTGTCTCTGTATGTTGAATAGGGCGTGTTTGTATTTAAGATATAGCGAGGGAGCACAAGGACAGCCATTGTTCCCTTCTGTAAATAGCACCTTAATGAGGGCTGATATGATGGTGCGTTCCTATTTTAAGAAATGTGTTAGTGCCTTTAGATCCTGAACAAATCATTATATGGAATTAAATTTAGCAACACTTAACTGTGGCTGCTTCTTGTGCTGGTTATTTAAACACATGATTACAGCAGTTAAACAGCATTATGTTGTGGAAGTGGAGATAACATTAGCAGTTTGTCATGTTTTTCCTTGGTTTGCATAGAAGGGAGGGGGGGGGGGGGGGGGAGAGATTGTCAACATTGTAGCTGTTTGGTGACCAAATTGCATGTAACATTTAGCTATGTAGTCTATAGAACAGAAGTAAGCAACCTTTCGGCACTCCAGATGTTGACTACATCTCCTATAAAGATCCTACTGTTTTAGAACCTTGTACAATGGGAGTCATGTGTTGCTTGCCTCTGAGCAAAGATTAGTTCAACATGTTATAATCAGGTATACATTGTCTCTTAAGAACAAAACACACACACAAAATAAACCAAGCAGATGTTCTGAAGACATAGACTTAAAAGCTTCTGTAGATTTTCAGATCACCCATCCTGCAATTTGTATGGGACCGGTACCCTGAGCTGGGATTGGAAAAGTACTGTAGGTACCATTTTAAAGGACTGATAGCTACATTACTTATAAGTCCTAGCACAGGAGTCCGCAAGCTATGGCACTTACGGTAGCTTTGCATGTCAGTCAAGGCTGCCAGAGCGAAACAGGCTCAGGCCTATCAGGAACCCAGCGGAACTTGAGATATCTGCTAGTGCAAAAACGTAGTGAGGGACAATGCTCAATTTATGCATGACAGCACTTAGAGGAAGTGATCACTGATCACTTCCTCCCAGCACTTGTGAACTGGAATTCACAGTGGAGTAAAGCAGCCCGCGGCAGCTATCGCAGCTCCTGCCTGTGACCTGTACCGGGTCAGCCTGGTCCCCACTGGATCCCAGGTAAGCCACTCACACTGCTAGATATACACAGAAAAGCAGAATAAGCCCCCCATCCATACAAATAATACAAACAGCCCACACACAAACATCACTGACAATCCACATACACACACACACAACCGCACAAGCGCACAAGCAGCCTCTTACATAAAGTACCACAAGCAGCCCCACACATAGATACACCACCAAACACACTATCTGACTTATCCACATACACAATTTCCTACGCAGCCCCCCATACACTGCCCATATTCATAGGTATCATACACAATACCACAAACTACTCATGAACATATACAATTTCCCACAAACTTTACAAATAAACTACAGCACCTATAAATAACACAACGTGCACACCTCAAATATAGAAATGAATAGGACTGGCATGCCAAGGGACCTCAAGGTCTTGTTTTGGCGCAGTACTGCAAAAAAGGTTGCCTACAGCAGTCGTAGCACATCATTTATGGTTATGGGTTCATGTTTGTAAATGTTCTGACTCAAAAAGAGAAGTGAATTTTGGGTCTGCTTTCCTGGCAGGGGTTGAGACTAAGGACCATTGGGTTTGAAACGGATAGGCTTTGGCTCCCCCTGTGGTGCAGTTCCAATTGCCGATGTTCTTCATATTAATAAAGCTGTAATGATTTGTGTACTCTGCTGGATCATGGTGTTTTTGTAGTAACCGGCTAGTGTCTTGCTCATCTGGGGAGTTGAAACTGCCAACATTTTGAAACTGTGGGAAATCAATACCAACAAATTAAAATGGAATAGGAAACTATGGTTAAGAATTGTTGAGTTTTAGATTGTTTAGAATGTATTACAATGCTATTTCTTTCCCATTAATTTCATTGTTTTAACTCCCATATTCTGTTCTGTACTGCATTTACCAACGTTTATATAAGATAGCAATTTGTACATTTCTTTTGATTTTTGTTTTCTCTTTTCTTGGTACACCAAGATGTATGTTCATTAAATGTAGACAACTTCTGAACCAGTCTTTATTCTTATAGTCCATGTTGTATAGATACGGGATATAATTTACAAATTGTAGTACAGAAATGCCACACTTTAGTCATCTGACCTGTTTGTTTCTTTTTATTACAGCCACAATGACCATTTCACCACTCTCTTGCACCCAGTGACTGGACAAATCCCAAAGGAAAGTGGACATCTGGGGTGAGTTACAGTTTCACTGTCCTGTTGTGGGGGGGATATTCCTCTGTAGTCCTTCTGGCATGACATTAAGGTACCTTACATTCCTACCCAGGTCTGACATGAGTGCTGAGGCTGGAGGGAAGCGTTCTACGAGTCTAGCCAGCGAAAACTCCTCTTACACCATGGTTTCCGATGCCTCTCCGGAAGGGCCGTCCATAAGGGTGAGAGTTTCATGTAGAACACATTCAGCTGCCATAGAGTCTGTTGTTAGTCTTTATAAAGGAGAAATTGTTATCCTACTAATTGACAATCTATACCTATTTCCATTAACTTCTCTATTCTAGTCTATTTAGTTTGTATGATTTAGCTTCATTTATATAGTACAGCCCTCCACACACAGCATTATAATATATTTATCTTCCCATGTTGGGGCAGTCTGATGCAGTGGTAGGTAAAATAACCAACTATTAAACAACGTTTCACCCAACATCATCTAAGGTTAATAATGTTTCAGCTGCTACAGTTTGGTGTTTAGTGAAAAACTGGTATTCTCGTATATCCTTTCTTCCTTTTTTCACTTAATCACTGAGCTGCACAAAATCTCAATAAAGATTCTTTTTTTTTTTTTTTTGTATATTTTATTTTTCATTATTTTGTCTCCCTTTGAGTCCCTCTCCTCCTGTCACACAGCAGTAGAGATGGATTACTAATTGGGAACATTTCCTGTTCGTACCCCAGTATCTATGCAGACCTTTGTACATTAAAGTATCCATAGTCTTTGTTTTGAGATCACCAGAAATAATAGTGTGTGTATATTGGTTTCTGAAGCCCTCAAGACCGTCCAAGAAGGGAATAGCATTTGGAAAACGGTCCAATTCCATGAAAAGGAATCCAAATGCGGAGGTGACAAAGACAGGCTGGCTTTACAAGCAGGTATGTACTGTACGAGGAACAGGAAATGTTGCTTCATTCTCTTTAATCACATACCATCATCACTCATTCTACGCACACCACCCCTACATTTATGTGCAACCCTGTTACACTGTTCTATTCTAATTCATTCTAGAAAGGAATGTGTTGTTGTAAACTTCAGTGATAGAATCGCAGTGCATCAATCCATGCCAGAGTCCATTTCAAATAATCAATACATCTCATTCTCTGCATGGCACCAGCAAAATTAGGACCAGATGCATTGAATAAACGCTCTGCGTTCAATCTGTGTAATTAATGAAAAGCATTCATATATTGCCCACATATGCATAGAATGATAATGCATATCTAGAAAATTAAATTAAATATGATATCATAGTCATGCTATGGTTTTCGTAGATCTTGGCATTACTGCAAATAAGTTTAAAGTGTATTTGCCCTCCATTCCAATTTGAGAAGCATTTTTCTATGCAGGGTTTGTCCATCCTTGGACGCCGGGCATTCCATCTAGCTGGAATTAGTTTTTATTTAAGTCTATTAGTTGGATAGCCAAGGTGGGAGTCCCCCTTTCTATCTACTCCCAGCGTTTCTGATCTTCCATCATTGTTGTTCTCTGTGTAACTTTGACACTAGTCTTATCTGCTGCAGGCCAGCTCTGGAGTAAAGCAGTGGAACAAGCGTTGGTTTGTCCTGGTTGATCGTTGCCTCTTCTATTATAAAGGTACATAATATGGGGGCAGAATCCCACCTAAGTGGGAAAGTAACACTCATTGTGGGGTATGTCTGTGTGAGGTTTTTACACATTGACAGCAAGGTTCATAGCCTGGAGTCTTGTGATCCCAGATGGTGCCTCTCAAACGCTCTGTTCACCTGCACTCAGGCCCGGAGCAGGTGAAGTTTCAATAATTTATCAGTCTTACATTGTTCAGGGAATATTTTGCATGTACAAAAGCCTCCCACACATAACTCTCACAGGCACGCAGGCAGGTGCTGGGATTAACTGTGTGGAGGGAAACACTGTCCCAGTCTAATCAGAACAGTAAAGCATTGTGTTCGGGCGCCGGATCTTCTGGCAGGGAGAGAGTTACAGCAGGTGTTCAACCTCATTGCCTATTTCTAAGGACATGTTTAACTTTTAATCTACTGGCAACTTTCCACAGCTCCCAATTTCTATTACCAATGATTTACTGCTGCAGAGGATGCGTGTTTTTGTAGGTTTAATTATTTTCCTTTAGGTATCTGCGTCAGCTTATTTTCCCGTTTAAATGAAATCTCTCTTCATACAGTGCTCTCTCTCTTTTACCTTCTAACACCTTATTTCCACATAGTCGTCGATACACCTTTCTGCCTTTTAGCTCATATGGTTTTTAGGTCCTCTCCATTGCAATCTCTCATTCTTTGTTTTTAAAATCCAGATGAAAAGGAAGAAGGGATTTTGGGCAGCATCCCTCTACTCAGTTTCCGAATCTCCCCGGTCCAGCCGTCAGATAACATCAGCCGCAAGCACACCTTTAAGGTCGGTATAATAAAAGTAGTTATCTAAAAGCACACAAACAAAACACTGCAGTTTTAATTTTAATCTCATTGGTAAAGTAAGTAAGAAATATATTAATGCAAAATAATGCCTTGCTTGTTGTTGGTTTTATAGCAAACATATCGGCAAGGGATTTTTACATTGAGCTGTAACCGTTTTTTTTGCTAGCTTGTTTAATTCTTTTTTTTAAATCACTTTTAAACTTACTTGTAGTGTCCCAAAGTTACACTTTGACAAAGCACATCGGTGAGGTATATAAAAGTGTTGCCGAAGCAACATTTCTGTTAGAGATATATAAATGTATTGTTTAAAAATGTTGATGCACACAGTATTAAGCATTTTGATAGTCTTGTATCATTTTGTTTTGGTAGAACACTGTAAATATGACATTATGTCAGGAATGTTTGCAATTGCTTCTTCCTTTCTCACATTTATCAAACCATTGACGGTATCATTATACTGAATGCACTGTCAAATGTAAGACTGGGTGACTGATTTTTGTGCTAGAAATTGCATTTTTAGATCACCCCTAGACGGTCTTATAGATATACTTGTACTTATGTGTAAGGGTTTATTTTTTGTTTTGCCAATGATCAAGATGCACTAATGACAGTGATATGCTTCAGAGGGTCCAGTCTGAGTGAAATTCTTCTGTTTACAAATTGTACCAGGCCACTGGCATCCCATTTCCTTCTTATTCTGCTAATCACTTGGTTGGATAAAGCTCAGCTGGTAATTAATGTAATGGTCGGATTTGTTTAATGAATCCAATTAGGCTGTTGGGTTCTTTAAAATATCTGGACTTTCAGCATTATATTTAACTTTTAACTATGGCACTGTCCTTAGTCCATTTCTCTGTTATTTTTTCGGCATTTTCATTTTAATGCGATGCACTTAAGCCATATAAAGTGTGCAGTCCATTTAAGCTGCGTATGGGGCTTATGCTTTGAGTGGCTCAGACCAGCCCCTTGTGTATACTCCCTCTCACCTCTTCTGTCTTCCCTCCTGTGCTGGAGAGAGGATCCTAAGGACCGTCCCTTGCCAAGAGCCTGCCCCCTGCAGAGCCGCTATGCTAGGTAGTAAGTCCTGCTGTACCTGCTGCATGTCCGTGTTACCTACCCACTGCCTGGCACTAGATAAGGATGCATGCTGCATGAACAACCGATCCAGACACAGGAAAGTGCATGCTGCCACATTCATAGTGCGAGCTGGAAAAATAGATTTGTTCTTAAAATGTGTTGCCTGCAACCCAGTGCATGTATGGGGAAATGCATGAGTGGTCAGATTCATGTGTACATTAATATGTGTTTGATAAATGTCTCACAGGTGTGAAGGAATACAATATAAAAGTGTGTTCTACTTCTCCTACTGTTTGGAGTGAGTAGGGCAATATATGCATTGTTAGTGCTTTTTATCGCATACACTTCTCCTAGACATTGTTACATACTAAAATTGTCTCCTGTTTTGTCAAAGCAAACCAGTGTTAGGGGCTTAAACCTTTTTTATTGTAACATAGGTACGAGATTGTCTGTCATTGCCTAACATAAGTGTTTTGTGTGTTCTACTTGTTTGTGTGCATGTTTTCTTGTTGTTTGTGCATCTTCTATCTGTATCCTCTTAATTATGTCTTTTGTCCATTTAGGTGACCGTTTGCTGGGTGGGAGACAACACTTTCCATAACACAGCCCCCATCTCTCGGCAGGCAGAGCACGCTGGGATTAGAACCTACTACTTCAGTGCAGAAAGCAAAGAAGAACAGGAGTCCTGGGTGCGAGTCATGGGAGAGGCGTCGCAAGTGCAAAACTCACCTACTCCTAGGTCAGAAACCCTGCGCAATTAATGCATCAGATATATTACGCCATGCTTCACCAGAGCTGGCACTCTCACTTTGTACATATGACTAGTGACAAATCTAGTTTTATAGAAGTAAATATTACCGGTCCAAAGATATATAAATGTCAAAGGCGAAAAACACCAAATTGGAAAAACGTACATTTGAGCTACGGAAATGTTAGGTACTAATGTTTAGTCCACTGTAGATTGTCAAACCATCTCACTTACCATGGGGAGTAATCAGGGCACTCCATGTTGGGGACTGTAATGGTTATATGGTTAATACTTAGACTGCCCCTTTAAGGAATTATAAAAATAGAGGACAACATTGCATTCCATTTGTGTACAGCAGGTCCTCCTTATAATTTTGTGTTGGGGTGGGGGGAATGAACTCTATTAACTTAAGAAAAAAGGTAGTGTCCTTAATCATACAATGTGAGCAAGGAAACTAGTGATAATTAATGTAGAATGCTATTAGTGAAATAATGATTTACTGAATTTCTGGATTGCTATTCTGGACTGTAAGACGAAAATAAAGAAACAAAAATAACATGCTAACTAAAAACCCTTCAAGACTGTATTTGCTATATATACTTGTGTTCAATGTGTAGGTTGGAGAGGCAGGACAGTGAAAACATACCCCCTCTCAGAGATCGTGAGCCAGACACCCGGAGTCGTGGGGAGGGTGATGGGAGAGGGTCTGAGAAGTTGGAAAGGAGGTCAGAATGCAGGAAAGAGCCACTGACTAAAGTCAACGGGACAGGGGGATCTACAGAGAGACATCCTGACCTGGAGCCTCCAAGACATCTACCAGAGAGCGAACGTCCATCACAACCCAATGGGTGGGGTTTTGTTCCTTCTCCGGGTCGACCGGTGAGTGCTGCTTTTCCAGAGGGAAGCGGGCAGCGCCGTGGGAACTTGCCCAGAAATCATCCAGAGAAACTAGCGCAAAGACAGAACTCAATGTCACAGCTGCAACAGTGGGTGAACCTGCGCAGGGGTACAGCTCCAACCGAGGACATGCAAAGGTATGAAAGCACCACACCAGTAAATGGCACATTTTTCCATTATTGTGAGCAGTTATGTTGGTATATAAAATGAACAATACTCTTTCCCTCTGTTTCAGTCCCAGCCGATTCTTCCCAGGGTCACACAGAGTACCCGACTATTACTCCCAGTACCCTTCTCATTATGCTGATAGCTACCAGTACTGCACACCCTCTAGTTCACGACCAGATAGCATCTGTTCAATGCCTGCTTTTGATCGAGGAATCCCTCAATGGGGTGTTGAAGACAAGCGGCAGGTCATGCTCAATGGAGCATCATACCATCCACTGGACTGGAAGGAACCGGTGGGCTATGGGCGGCAGGAAGTGTGGGGTCCTCGTCCATCTCTTTATTATCAGGAAACTGATGCAGCATGTGGATCTCTACGTCGCTTATCCTTGCAACCTAGATCCCGCTCGGTACCTCGCTCTCCAAGTCAAGGGACATATAGCACTCGTCCAAGGGTCTATTCTCCCGTGCGCTCCCCAAGTGCCAGATTTGACAGTGTGACAGGAGATGAAAATTATGGGGACCCAGCAGCATATACCATGAGACGATCAGTCAGCTCCCCAAAAGTAAGAATTAAGTATATATATTTATAAACCCCAACGTTTCTGCATACACCCTATAAAATGCAGCCTGTAACTCCGTTGTCAGCATATTTAGTTCTAGCTACACCATTGCCCTTCAAGTAGGCTGATCTTGAGCACATTCTTAAATAAAGGGTCATACGGTGCATTCTCAAGTTCTTTTGCCAAAAAAAGAAAAGCAATTATTGTAATATGATTGTGTGTCTTCATCTAAGTATGATGCTTGGATATCCAATAAAAATATTTATTTTTCAATCTTTCCCCTCAGTATGACTACATGGGTGACCGGCGGCCACTCCCAGCGGGGATGTATTCCTACAACTATCCTGCTTCTCCTCCTCTTCGTGACAAAATGGTACGTTGTGTGATATGGGGGATATGGGTTGGAAGAGCAATTCTAATGAATTTACTTTATAACCCAGATTACTGTATTGTATCAGTAAGAGGCTTGCTAGAAGAATACATTAGTGATAAGTTGTTCCACGTCACATGTCCCCCCTGCCCACTGTATGCCTCTCTGTGCTTTCAGTTCTGACTTCTCTCTGTACTGCCTGGCCTCTTGTGCAAACAGAAAATCTCACCTGTATGCATGTAAGACACAGCAGTGTGGACAGAAATTGCGTGTGTTTGTTTGACAATACGATGCCATGGGTATGTATGTATAACGAGTTTGCAGTCAGGTTGCGCCATTACACCATTATACTATTTGCATGTGCTTTCCATCATGTTACTTGTGATGCCGTGTATGCATTTGTGTGCACTGAATTCTGACTGTATTTCTGTCTTTTCTATTTTGTTTGGTCAGTAAACCACATCACACTTTAAATGTTTGTTCCTGCGTGCACGCTGATGAGAGTAACTTTTACTAAGGTCTGATCAGAACTATTTGTACACATGCGGGTGATAACGGAGACCTTGCCATCATGATATAAAAGGATAACACGTATTTATGTTTGGCTTAAGTAAATATAATGTGACGCCTACGACAATTATCTGCCCAAATTACAGCATAATCAGCTTATTATTCTCTATGCAGAACTGAAATAGACCCTCCCATCCTTGTTTGGAATGTAGGTAATGTGGCACGACTAAAAGAATGGTGGTGATCATGTAGTATATTGCTCTGTATGTACTCTTGATACACTTACACTGTAAGGTGTATCCACTAAACAGTGAATTGTAGTCAATTAGAAATCAAAACTGTAAAAATTAGACAAAGATAGCTTATTTGGAAAACAATTGTCAACTGCAATATAGCAACTGCCTGGGTATTATAGCCCGTTGAATTCACTGCATTTTGGAGTTTAGTGAATAAGCCCTAGGAGCATTTAGGTGTCCATTTTATCACTTAATGTTGCAGTAAGTGACCACCATGGCGGTTTCACATGCCATTTACTGTACCATGAGTTCCCAGGAAAACTCTGAGAATTGTAAATTTTTAAATCCAAAATACCCAAGTTGGAAGCATAACTGACTTGCACATTTAATTTTTTAAATTTGGCTATGTTGGCCTAGGATGTCCAATTTCCTGGTGAATTTACAATTTAGGGAATAACACTGTTGTATTTGTGGGTAATTCTCTCCAATGTGCCAAATATAAGTGTTTGGAGGTTCACTTACTGAATCTTCCAATGTGGGCTAGATTCACAAAAACGTCACGTATGGTTTAAGTGGCACTGTCATGCCGAACTCACCTTTCCCCAATTGATTCCTCTTCCCTCCCTCTGTCAGGATCTGTTCTTCATTTCTTCCTGTCTTTTGACAGGACGCAGGCAAAATTACCGAATTACATCCTAACAGAATAAGAACAGTTTCTTCATTCGTGTTAGGACGCAATTCGGGACTTTGTGGGGATCGGAATTTCATTCGATTACAATTACAATTCCCACGGTATTAGGGAGCGATCTACCAAAAGGCTCAAAGAACAAGATTGGTCTTTCAGCCAAATTTACTAAATTACAAATTTACTAATACTAGTAGACATGCCCCTACTACTATACTGCTAGTAGGGGCATGGAAAGCAACCAATCACAGTGTTATAAGTCAAATTACATAGCATGGGAAAATTCCACAAAAAAAAATCCCATGCTGTGTAAAATGACACAGAGCACTCTGGTTGGATTTCAAGCCAACCAATCAGAGTGCTGTGACAGGTATATGTAGAGACTTACCTGTCAGAGCACTCTGATTGGTTGACTTGGAATCAACCAATCAGAGTGCTCTAGGTCAAATTGCAGGGCATGGGTAGCCTATAAAAGGCTTCCCCCACCCTGCGAAACTCAGTCTGGGCAGTGCCCACGCTGGGTGAAGATGGATTACTTTTTTAGCACCTAGTCTTTTTTTTCGTCGTATTTATTTTTGCGCTCTGTTATTTTTTTTTATTTATTTTAACAGTTGTGACTGGTATGGATTTTTATTTGCCATTTTTTGGGGCTGAAAAAAAGACGACATCAAATGGTAAGTTTTATTTTTATTTACAGGTATTTCGTTTTCTTGTTCCCCCTCACTATTTTTAGGGAGAAGGGGGTAGGTAGGGTTTTTTTTTGGGTGTGGGGTGACTAGGGGCTTGGGGACCCCTAGTGACCTTGGGGGAGGGGGGTTTACATTTAGCCCCCACGCATTGCCCATAGACAAGGTCCACCCTTACCTTGTCATTTAGTGTCCCTACCCGCCGCTCATGGGTGGCAGGACTTTAGGGCCGTCACCCATGGGTGGGTGGATGGGGGGGGGGAGGACAGTAGGTTTCCCCCATACCGTCGCCCATAGGTGGCTACAACCCTCTGTTGCTTGTCAAGAACAGCCTGTAAAATATATATATTTAATATACATCATACAAAATGTAAGGTTTCTAACATTTGTTTGTAGTTCAGGTAGGCAGCTTGAACAACCCAAACCAGAGTCTTGGATGGTGTGGAAAAAGGACGGAGGGTAGCAGCGCCTTAAAAGTATCCTCAAAAACCCGTCAGGAAAATTCAATATGCAAAAGAAAGGACAAAAATTAAATATGGTGTAGTATTTTCAGATAGTTAGTAAGATGAATAAAAGGAAAAGCATGTATACTTTTTTGGAGTTCATTATTAGCTCCAAATATATGTGCTCGGGCTATATAATCCCTGCCTATAAATCTGTAGAATAACTTGACCTTGCGTGTGGGAGTCGATACGGTTGATGTTCTGGTAGCTGTTTTGGTATGAGCGCTGTAGCTCAAGGTGTTCAGGATTTACGCTGGTCAGTGCACAGAAGTAGATCGGCAAAGGGTCGCCAGGATATTCAATATATATAAAAGAATAAAAATATATATAGTGCTCTTTGTTGTAATAAATATAGGTAATACAATTAGATATACTCACTAGTAGAGAGCAAAAGGGTTTTGCCCAATCCTTATAGTTTAGGTGGCATGTTCCCCAGGGGATATGATGTCAGGTTCTTCTGAATACAATCTTCTGGATAAAATCAGGAAGGTGCAAATATCGTTAAAAATAACTACATTTATTAAAAATAAAACCGTAACAGGAATAAACACTACCGTGTTTTGCCAAAGATTACAGGCTTTTTAAAAATGTTACAGAGTACAGGCCATACTCTGTGTAATTTTTGGCTCGTTAGAGCGCATATATTTGGAGATAATTACTAGATCCTGATTGGATTTTGAGGATACTTTTAAGGCGCTGCTTCCTTTTGTCCTTTTTCCATATATAATATATAAAATATGCATACTAGGATCAATACTTTTTTTTTTTTTAGTCTTTATTTTTCATTGTGCATGAAGTAACAGTAAACCTGCTCTGCCCCAACGGCTGTCGCACGTTGTATAGTAACAGGCATGGCATTGCATAAGAATAAACTACACATTTTTTTTATTTTATTTAAAGTAAGTTAAGAGGACGTTATAACTGTGGATTTGGCATAACATATGAAACATTAGCGTTTTTCTTTAGGTTTCACACTGGCTATACCGGGTTGTTACTGGTACCTGGCGATTGGTAGCACTATGGATTTAAACAGTGAGGGTCAATATATACCTGAGCATGTATGTATATCAGGACAACTTGTGGATCCATGTACTACGCAACATGGAGCTCACGGTTGTTGATAGGGAGTCCGAGTGGTTCACCCTATTCCCGATGAGTGTATGGTTTTGCTGGCATGATGGTCGTTGAGGTGAAGGTGCTGAGCTACCTGTGCTTACAGATATAAAAGCTATGCTTAGGGTTGAAGGAGCATGGTGTAGCACGTGTGAGGCATAATAAACATTTTATAAAGTTTAACAAGCTGGAACATGTGAGGAGTAGTGTGAGAGCTGTCAGTGTGTGCCTTGGGTTTTGGTACGTGAGATAGCAAATTGATAGTGTCAATAGATAAATCAAACATATCAAATCCATAATGTCCCCTGGGGTCCCCCAGGCGTAAGTTCCGCTCCTGCCAAGTCGGCAGTTATGAGATGTGCCCCCAAGGTTGTGAGTTCCTGCTATTGCGTTGGGCGCTGTGTGAGGTCTCACGGCCAGGAAAGCTAGTGTCCCGATTCACCCTGGGTGATTTACCCGATGCCTCGTTGCGGCTGCTGTTGCCCGTGATGTTGCGTTGCGGTGTAGCTATCGGGTGGGTCTGTGTGTGGTCGACTGGCTGGGCCGTGCCACTGGGGTAGGGTCATTCCTGCTGCTTTGGGTACCTGAGGTGGTCCTGAGCTTGGCTTCAACGGTCCCCTCAGCTTTGCTGTCTGGCGTGGGAGAGGTGAGTGCTTGACCTTCCGCCATCTTCTAGTTTCTGCCTTCTTGGGCCTTGCATCTCTTTTCTGCTCCTGCCGCTTTGGGTGAGCTTAACCTGTTTGATGCAGCCGTCTCGTTGACACCCTTGGGGTCCTGGGGATCAGATGCCTCACACCACCGTTCGCCGTTAGTTCTCCGGTGCTTGGCCTCGAGTGGGACTGCAATGAAAGCTGGCTTCTCGTGGTGATGCGGTAGGGGTGCACTACTGCTTGTCTCCGTCTGGCCTCCTGCTGGGTACACTGTGGTGATGGCTGAGCCGGCTTCTCAGGCGCCAGGGGTCTCATGTGTGATTCCAGCTTTGCCCAGAAAGCAGAGAAGATGCTATTCAGCCGCATCTCCGTTTCTTGCCATGCATTGGGTGAGTCGGCGGTTTGGTAGGTTACCACCATTTTAGCGCCCGCAGAGCCAGTTGGCTTTGGGCTCCCCGGATCCGGTGCTGGCCCGTTGCTTTGCTGGGGGGTCGGTTGTGGGTAGACCGGGATGACCCCCACTGGCCCACTGCCAGGTGACCAGCATGGTGTTGCGGTTGGGGAGCGGCCATCTCCCTTGCACCTGCCATGCTTGTAGGCCTCACAGTGAGTTTTGCTCGGTCCTTCGCTTGAGAGGTATCGTTTTTCTCACCTCGTTGCCCACTCTCATGTGGTGGCCTTATAATCGCAATTGGGTGCCGGTGTGGCAGTGAAATTTTGCTTTAAATGTCGAGTTTAGCAGGAGCTGCTGAGAAAAGCGTCTTCACAGCTCTGCTGTTAGGCCCCGCCCCCCCTAGATCAATACTTTTAATGGTCCTATGACGGTAGTCACATTCACTGGGAACATAAGATGGGCACTTGAATTAGATCCCTGGATGACTCCTATGTTTGTCTCCCCGTGCCCATTGTAGGTGCAGGGTATGCGTATTATGTTTTTTTTGTTTTTTTTATCTTTATTTTTGATGTGCATAGATGTACAAACATACTTGAAATGCCACGACAGCGATTACAAGCTTTTCAACAACAAAACAGAGCATAACATTGGCATTTAGTATACATGCACAATTTTGTGGAAATGGTAATGTAAGCTAGGCAGAAAAGATAAACGGGGCAAGTCATACATGTCTAGCCATTGGTCGCAGTTTGGGCTGGTTATAGACTGGCTGAGAATCACTATGTGAGTACAAGAGTGATAGGTTATGTGGGCATGTAGAAAGGCTTAATAGTACAGGCTAGGCTAACATTAGGAACATTGAGTAGTAGTTGTGCCACTGGTACCTATCATAACTGGAAACACATTGTGGTAGGAGACCCTGCATGGTATGCCAGGGAGGTGGATACAGGTAATAGAGGTTCCCTGCCATGTAGCATCTAGCCAATGCCACGAGTATGCTTCGATAGACACTTCATCTCCCGATCTGTCATGCTGTCACCCCTCGTCCACAGACAGTTCCACGGGAACAGCCAGATGGCAGGCAGATGAGCAATTGAGGGTCTGCTGGATTCGGGGATTGCATCTCTCTGAGCCGAAGCTATATGTGGGGAATGCTTCACCCACAGAGGGGGCTTCTGTCTCCATGCCACATGAACGCAGGCTTTGGGACGTCCTGGTACTTGGCGGAGCTTCAGGCGGCAAGCTGAATGCACCTGCAGGAGGGTCTCCGACCCAGGGCAGGATCGGTAAGTCTCTGCTCCGTTTTCATGCTCTGTGGTAGCAGGGGTATCTTGGGAGGGAGGTGTGCATTGTATGCGCTTCCAGAATGCCTCACAAATCAGATCAAAGCGGGCCTCGAAGTTCTCCCTCCATGACAGACTCTTCTTTTTTTTTTTTTTTTTTTTTTGAATTCTTTATTTTTGCGTGCATGAAAGGTAACAGACCTCTTTCCTCGCCACAACAGCGTTTGGAAAGCGAAGCATTACACAGTTACTATACAGTTATGGCATGAAAACAGTGCACATTTTTTTTTTAGTGACAGTATGTTGATATAGACATGCAGATTGCCGAATGTTGGACCTAGAGGTATGCAAGATTTAACGAATTAATAAACATCAACTAAAATAACATACGAGTGGACCAAAAGGTTAAAGCGTTGGTTTCAGGTTTATAATGCTAACAGTGCTTGGGTGGGTATTCACTATAGTATGGTGCATTATTACATAGGTATTCTAGAATGCATAGCTGCACCGCTATTATAGGCACCTTTCCCTGCTCAGTGAAGAGGACAGGTGGGGTGCACGATTAGGTAGAGCGATGTGTCATAAAACTGCAGTTAGGTTGCGCTATTAGCCACGGTCATGGTGCGGTAGCACGGTTATAAGGAGGCTCATGCATAGAATTGTTTGCTATAGAGATGAGCATAACGTAATGCGTAGCTCGACGTGTAGTACACCACACATTATTTAATAAGGTTAAGTAATAAGCATATAAAGTTAAAGCAGGGGTACTTGGTTATAGAGCAAGTGAAATATATTGCTGGTAGCTATTGGTGGACATTTGCAATATATCGCTGGTTATCCATATAGCACATCAAAAGGATGTCCCCAGAAAAATTATAAACAAAATATTAAACATCATATGTAAGGAAAAGAAAATAATAATGTGAACGGAAAAAATAATGAGCGATCATGAGGAACACTCTTTTTGGTTGCCAGTCCCAGAGAGTCCCACTTGCCGGCTCAGTTCATCCGATGCCCTCGAGGGGCAGAGCACAGTCCAGCCCAAGGGAGAGATGACCCACAGTTCCACTATGGTAGAGAGTCTTAGGCCGTTCAGCCGGCTCCCATGGAGGGAAAGACCCGCCGTTTTTCCCGCTCAGAAGTGTATGCAGCCGCTCTGATTCTTTCCTTGTGGATGTGTCCGCAGGGATACAGGTGGTGCTGTGCCGGGTGCTGGGAAGGAGGCTTGGTGATGCCTTAGTAGACGTTGCTTTCATGGAGGGCTCGCTTGTGTATGGTCGCCTGCGGGTAGCTGTGTCGCCTCGGGAGGCTGTACTGGGGCCGCGTGGGGGATTTCCCCTCAGGCAGCGCCGAACCGCCGGGCGGATCCACTTCGCCGCCGCTCTCACCGCTTGTTGGAAGGGCTGCCTCTTGGCTCCACACTTCTCCCAAAGGTACGTGCGAAGCTTTTCAAAGAACACTGTTATGTGTTCGGGTGGTTTGTGCATCTTGGTTGCGTGTCCGCCATCTCGTTTGAATGCAGTATTAGTTGCCAGTTTAGTCCGCTTTGCGGGGGTGACCGTCCCCAGCGAGGCAGTGGTGCCTGGGGTTGGATCTGGTCGTCGCTGACCTCGCTTATCTGGTTCTAGCAGAGCCGCCATCTTGGGGGCCCTCACTGCCGCGTTGCTTGGCAGGCTGGCGGGAGCCGTTGGTCGGTGCGGCGTGTGGGGTCTCCCTTCAGGCAGGGACCGGGATGACCCCCACCGGTCCATAGGGGGGGGGGAAGCGATTTTCGAACGCTTGGGGGTCTTTGAGTAGGGCGGGAAGGCGGCCGTCCTTCCCCCTCACCTCCTCCAGTAGGCCCAAGCCAGCTGTAGCGGTTCCCGGGCATGCCGGGGTTCGATATGGGTATCGTTGTGTGCACAAGCTCAGTGTGAGTCCAATTGTCGTGGTTGCTCGCTTCTCTTGTCGCTGTGTCTCGATTTGGCAATGTTATGGAGCCCAGAAAGCTGGAGCCCATGCGATGTGCGACCAGCCAGCTTGCTTGCTCGGCTCCGCCCCCCTTTTTTTTTTTTTTTTTTTAATTTGCATTTTATTTGCTTTTGCACATAAATCTTACAACGTGACCAATATATGGGTAGAGTAAAGTATAGTAAAATATAAACATTTGCAATGCTGGGTATGGGTCCTTATCACATATAGTCAAACAACAATTACATGTTAAGGATAAATGATACTAGGTTAAATTATGCTAGTTTAACTTGTAATGTCTAGGGTTAGAGTAAAGTGTCTCTAGATTTTAGTTGCGTCTTCGGTCTCTCGTCTTTGATAGTAGGCTTGTTTTGCCGTCCTCGCAGTGTAAGTCTTCGCTGGAACTCTTCAGGTAGTGTTCCTCGAGCCCCGTAATTTTTGCAGTGGAAGGGTCTTTACTACCGCAGATTCCAGTCTCCACCGTGGTGCAGTGTGGCCCTGAGCCATTGGGGTCAGTTTGTCATGCCCCTTGGGGTCAGCTCGTTTCTTTGGTGTAGGTTCCGGTAGCATTTGTTGTCGTCTGTCTGCTAGTGCATTAAGGCTGCGGAGGAAAGGTTCTGGTTCCTCGGAGGAAGTGAGGGTGACCTGTCCTGTTCCCGACATTGCCAAGAGTGACCCGTCCGCTCCCCATCTGTATTTCACGGAATTGTCTCTTAGTCTCTTTGCTATGGGTGCCAGTTTCCTCTTCTCTACCAATACTGCAAAAGGGAGATCACTGTATATCGCCAGTGTAGTGTTTTCGTAGTGTATGGTTTGTAATTCCCTGGATCTGGCCATGATCGCGGCTCGTACCGCTATGTCTCTTGTGAGAGCGATTGTATCTCTCGGGGCGTCGCTAGGTGCTGCAGCTGACTTTTTCACCCTGAATGCTGCTTTTGTGGCGGGTGAGGTTGCTTCGTTTTTGATTCCCAAAGCTGCGATCGAGTTCCTGGCGAACTCCAATAAGTGCTCCCCCTCGACAGACTCTGGGATACCCCTAATACGGATGTTCCTTTGTCTGTGTCTTGTTTCGAGCAGTGTCATTGCCCGTTGCATCTGGCGTACCTGAGCGGTGAGTTCCGCTATTTGGCTGCTGTTGCTTTGTATGTGGCTGTCTCTGGCGGTTTCTCTCTCCTCCACCTCTTTCACTTTTTGGTGTATAATCCCCATTTCATTTTGTGCCTCTGCCAGATCTGCCTTCCAGATCTTTCTCAGGTCCGTTAGCAGGTTCTTAATGTCCCCTTTAGTGGATGGGGATGAGTCTTCTTCCGACTCCGAGGTGTGGGGGGGTCTCCCCCTGTACGGATGAGGGAATCGATTCCTCTCCCTCCTGAGAGTCTTCCGAGGCTTCTGGGTCTGTGTGGGCTTCGGGCGCCATCTTGGGCTGCAGCCGCGGTTCAGGCCTGCTGAAGGAGAGCCTGATATCAGGCATACGCGGGGGTTCGGGTCGTGCTCTTTGTCGATTCTTGCGCCCCATTTTGTTCTCTGGTGGTTCGTGGGTCTCGTGCTGTGAGTAAAATTTGGTTTTTTTACGGCTTTTCTTTCTTTTTCTGTGGATTCCTGTCGGAGCTCCACAGATAGACGTCTGGTTCAGTGCTCTGCCGGCCACGCCCCCCATGACAGACTCTTCTGATGTTGTGGCGTGGCAGCCATCTTGGTCTCGTCCAAAGGGGAGATGAGGGGGGTAGAAGGGCAACAGGAGGGTTGTCACTCCACGCGGCCCCCTGTGTCGGGAGATTGGCCGCCTTCCTCTCTAGGCCTCATGTGTAAGGTGCGGTATATCTCCTCAGGATGATGTGGATCTGTTATCCACGGGCTCCCACACGATTCAGCAGGTATCTACCATCATGCGGGTCTGCAAATATATCGCTTTTGGGCAATAAAAGCCAAAGTTTAGTTCTGCTGTGCAAGAGCTCTCATGAAACACGTCTGGCCAGCTTGACTGTCAGGCCCCGCCCCCTCGTGTATTATGTATTCATTGTTAATTGTTTGTGTGCTTTCCTTTCCTGCTGATGTTTGCTACCAAGTGGGAGGATTTGGTTATGGAGCCTGTGTAGCGCCCTCTGTGGGTTGCAGCAACAACTATATGCACTACCTGAATAGCAAGGCATGCTAATTTTCATATTCAGGTAGATTTGCATATTGCCAATTCTGCAGACAAGATAGATATTTTATGTTAATTATTTTCTTCCCCACCCCCTTATAAATATGTAATTGTGTTATATTAAGTTGCTGTATGTTGTCTGCTATAATTTGGTTATTTGTATTTTATTTAAATTGTCCCAGCAATCTACATGTAATGAGTCTATGGGCTAGACCCAAGAAAAATAAAGTTTTGTATGTCAGTTTCTTTTGGAACTTGTCACTAGGATCCCTACAAAATCTAGTCTTCGGACCTGTTTTCGGGTTGCAGGATCCCTCTAGCCCTGGGATTAAACAAAAGAGCTAGGCCTGAGAGCCGCAGTTGCCTTTGCAAAGGCAAATACTACAATCACTTTAAGCAGAGCTGCTGCGGAATAGGCAGACGGGACGATAACTGCCTTGAAGAAGGGTGGCAGTGGAATAGGCAGCAGGGGGGACGATACCTGCCTGGAAGGAGAGCTGCTCCCTGTTCAGGTTACCAGTCGATCTGCGGTGACTGGGGCAGAAGCGATCCAGGGTTGCTGCAAGCAGCTAGGAAGCGGACTTGGCGGAGGTACCCAGTTGGGGTACAGGGAGCTCCATCACAGGTCCAATGGAAAAAAAAGAAGATACATTTAAAAAGATAGCTATATATATATATATATACAGGGAGTGCAGAATTATTAGGCAAGTTGTATTTTTGAGGATTAATTTTATTATTGAACAACAACCATGTTCTCAATGAACCCAAAAAAACTCATTAATATCAAAGCTGAAGATTTTTGGAAGTAGTTTTTAGTTTGTTTTTAGTTATAGCTATTTTAGGGGGATATCTGTGTGTGCAGGTGACTATTACTGTGCATAATTATTAGGCAACTTAACAAAAAACAAATATATACCCATTTCAATTATTTATTTTTACCAGTGAAACCAATATAACATCTCAACATTCACAAATATACATTTCTGACATTCAAAAACATAACAAAAACAAATCAGTGACCAATATAGCCACCTTTCTTTGCAAGGACACTCAAAAGCCTGCTATCAATGGATTCTGTCAGTGTTTTGATCTGTTCACCATCAACATTGCGTGCAGCAGCAACCACAGCCTCCCAGACACTGTTCAGAGAGGTGTACTGTTTTCCCTACTTGTAAATCTCACATTTGATGATGGACCACAGGTTCTCAATGGGGTTCAGATCAGGTGAACAAGGAGGCCATGTCATTAGATTTTCTTCTTTTATACCCTTTCTTGCCAGCCACGCTGTGGAGTACTTGGACGCGTGTGATGGAGCATTGTCCTGCATGAAAATCATGTTTTTCTTGAAGGATGCAGACTTCTTCCTGTACCAGTGCTTGAAGAAGGTGTCTTCCAGAAACTGGGAGTTGAGCTTGACTCCATCCTCAACTCGAAAAGGCCCCACAAGCTCATCTTTGATGATACCAGCCCAAACCAGTACTCCACCTTCACCTTGCTGGCGTCTGAGTCGGACTGGAGCACTCTGCCCTTTACCAATCCATCCATCTGGCCCATCAAGACTCACTCTCATTTCATCAGTCCATAAAACCTTAGAAAAATCAGTCTTGAGATATTTCTTGGCCCAGTCTTGACGTTTCAGCTTGTGTGTCTTGTTCAGTGGTGGTCGTCTTTCAGCCTTTCTTACCTTGGCCATGTCTCTGAGTATTGCACACCTTGTGCTTTCGGGCACTCCAGTGATGTTGCAGCTCTGAAATATGGCCAAACTGGTGGCAAGTGGCATCTTGGCAGCTGCACGCTTGACTTTTCTCAGTTCATGGGCAGTTATTTTGCGCCTTGGTTTCTCCACACGCTTCTTGCGACCCTGTTGACTATTTTGAATGAAACGCTTGATTGTTCGATGATCACGCTTCAGAAGCTTTGCAATTTTAAGAGTGCTGCATCCCTCTGCAAGATATCTCACTATTTTTTAACTTTTCTGAGCCTGTCAAGTCATTCTTTTGACCCATTTTGCCAAAGGAAAGGAGGTTGCCTAATAATTATGCACACCTGATATAGGGTGTTGATGTCATTAGACCACACCCCTTCTCATTACAGAGATGCACATCACCTAATATGCTTAATTGGTAGTAGGCTTTCGAGCCTATACAGCTTGGAGTAAGACAACATGCATAAAGAGGATGATGTGGTCAAAATACCCATTTGCCTAATAATTCTGCACGCAGTGTATCTATCTGCCAGCTACGCCAGGGTCATCGGTGCCAAAAATCTAAATCAATATATAGCATTTAAATAGACACCCTGTTAAGTTCAAGGTCATGTGATGTCACTGTAGTAACGGTGTGTAAACTATGCAAGCAACAGTATGCTATATACATAAAACAGGTTTCGTTTGTTTGTTAGATCATTAAGTGTTCATTCTAGTATGTATTTTTTATGTAGTGACCTCTAGGGACTAGAAGAGGGTAATACAATAGGAAATCATTCTGCATTCAGAGTTCTGGTGACCACTTCAGACCTTAAGCAAGTATTACAAACACCATTCTAGGATATTATTACAGGTGATCCTCACTTACCAACCAAGTTCCGTTCCTACGACCCGTTCGCAAAACAAATTGGTCGGTTAATGAGGATGCAGAGTCTCACATGCGCTAGAGAGCAGGTGTATGTTCGAGGCGAACAGAGACAGATCACTAGCACAAGGAATCACTCAAATCTATGTTCCGGGAGAATTCTCCAAACATAGATTAGAGGGTTCACCTGCTCTGGTGCGCTTGTCTATGTTCGGGGAAATTTCTCATAACATAGACAAACGTACCAGAGCAGGGGTCTCTCTAATATATGTTCGGGGAAAATTCCCCGAACATAGACCACCTGTCTAACGGGGGGAATCCCTTGAATCCTCACGCTGGAGAGCTAGTAGTAAGTCAGAGCCTTGGTTATACAGGTAAGTCGTAACGTGAGGACTACCTTTAACATATATATATTTATATACACAGATTGGATTGCTAATGGTATTATTCTTTGTTTACGGTTAGTGTATTCACACAATATAATATTGAAATTACGGTACTATTTCAAGAGATTAACGATACAGGATCTCAGTCCTCATTATTAGATAACGTCTCCAGACTATCAGAGGTTATTATTATGGATACTTAGATTTACATACAGTGTTTATTAAGGTGAAGAAATAAAGAATTATCCTTCATGACTATGGAAGGTAATTGAATATGACTTCCATATGACTAAACATTAACATACTGTATTATTATCAATCTTTATTTTATGCTGTTCAAAGATCTTTGAATTCTTATATTTTATTCTTCTCTAAACATGCAATAGAGGAACTATACCTTGTATCCATAACCCTTTCTGTAACCTGTCACTCCATCTACAAAACCTTCTCACCTTATGTACCTTTTACAATACGATACACAATGTCTTTTTTCTTACGTCACAGTTTAGAATGCTGAGCGAATGTGCATTGTTTGTTTACATACTGTGTGCGTTGTGTGTTTATGCTGCATCACACGCTGTATGTCATTCTTTCCTTCCCCGCTACTGCACTATCTGCGCAGTTACCTGCAGCCTGCTAGGAACTTGATATCAATGGCAATGTATATTAAGGGACAGAAGTGTAGACATTACTCACTGCCCACCTTGTGCTTTAGCTTTGCCCTTTTAACCCTGTGTTTGTCTCCTGCCGCTGCCTCCCCTTCCCCACAGGAAGAGATGTTAGATCTGCAGTTACAGAGGCATCTTGATTTTTTGGATCAGCAGGTAGGATGTCACACAGCTATGTGCCCTCCCGTGACCGTCTCTTTGTCACAGTGTCTGCCTGCCTGCACTCTCTCTTCCTATTGTGCTGTGTACAATAGAATAGATCCCTAATGGCTTAGTATTTCTTAGAATAATTAGCAGTGTATTCTATGTTGTATTGTATGCAAATGTCATTTAAGAGTATATACAAATTTAGGACATATTCCTGAAGCTGTTAATATAATTAACATTTTTGTTTTGTTTCTTAAGTGTAAGTGTAATTCTAGTGAGAGGGAAGATTTATAGGGAGATGGTAGAGCATCAATATAGAGAGGAATGTCAGGAACTCTAGGAGATGTTCTATGGAACAAAGGGAGTTACAGCAGATGATGTGTAGCAGGTCTGTTTGAGCCCTCCAGATCAGTTCTCACCACTAAATCTCAAGAGATTGTTTAGGAATCTAATGCATCGATGTGTAGATAAAGTAATTAGCAAATTCTATTCTGTCAACAATATATAGAATAAAGTCTGCTATTGCTTGTAATTTCCTTATCTTTAAATTTACCAATTAGGTTTTTTTTTTTTTTGTTCGGCATGATACCGATTCTATTATAAGGGCAGGTGACATTATTAGTTTAATTTATTTTCACAAGTCATTTAATGAGTTAACATATGCTAAGTAGCACAAAAACTGAGGTATACTCATTAGTATGGACTTTTTTTCTTTTTCATGCAAGTTTTTGTGTGAAATAGTTTTATGTAGGATACTATATTTGTTTTACTTATTTTTTTTTATTTTTTTTTAAGTTGAGGAATATTATAGCATGTTCTTACTATGCTTGATATCATTTCATGGTATGACTACCCAGTTTGTATACTATTTCAGAAGAAACCAACCAGTCAGTGCCCTGTGGTGTGTAGTGTTAACTCCAACTGGCAGTAGTATGCCAGTTGTGATGGTATGAGTAGTGGTTTGCACCCATACATTAAACCAAAAACCAAACGACATTCATGCCTTGCTTAAACAGAGGGAGGGAGACACTCAGAGTAAATATCCCACTTGGGGAACTTCAGGAAATGATTAGCACTCCCAGGGTATACAATATCCAAAACAAAGTCCAGACACAAGTTTTAAGATAGAATGTTAAGAGAACTGAGCCAAATTTTTTTTAGATTTTTTTTTTTTTTCCCTCAAGGACTTTGCTCTGGATGCTGCCCAAACAGTCTTGCCACAAAATAATTTTTATAAAAAAAAAAGTGATCTTCTGCATGTTGTAAATGGTTCCGAGACTGTTAAGAATCAGAGGAAAGGTTTTATTGCAGGTGTTTTTATGGACATCTTTCTACATCCTCAGAAAGGCAAACTTTATGTGTAGTCCATTCTGGGGGTTGCTAGTGTAGAGAAGGTGTTTAAAAGTGTCTGGGAGTTGGTTGGCTCTGTTTGTCCTCATCCTGCCTTTCCCCCCCAACCTGCTGCAGATGAGTGAGAGTGAGACCCTGATCAGCATGGTGAATAATATGGTTCACTCCTCTCCCCGGGCACAGATCTTCATGCAAGTAAGAGAGCACTCACATGTGTCACCTCACTCTGCATGGGACTCACTCCCCATTCTCATGTAGATAGAAAGTTAAATCCTGATGGTGTTCTGTCATTCTCAAGACCTGTCAAAAAGTCTGTATGGAGGTCCTTAATTAATTTACTATAATTCATGGGCTCAGAAGCACCTCATATTTTACAGAAAAGGTGGGCATGTATGAGTACTATCAGCATTTGGAAGAAACCTGTATGTAGGTGGGAAGGGTGAATTGTTTTTTTTGCAAAACATTAAACAAACAAACAAAAAAAAAAAAACACAACATTTTGTAGTCTTCATACACATGTTTTCATTTACACGTCTTCAGTGCATGCTAACTGCACCGGTCCATGTAACGTTTTACTCACCCCTTGCCATTCACGAGTTGGGTGACCTCACATATTGACTAATCCTGAAAGTTGGCAAAAAACAGGTTATTATTGTCTGAAACTGACAGAAGAACTCTCATGGGTTGTATGTGATAATGTATATAATCAACTTTGGGAAAAGCCTTGCCGTTTCTCTTGTTTCCTTTTTCTCTATGCCATTTGGTTAGTTTCTCGCATATGTACATTAAAGCCTAAACGGTTGTATGAAATTACCACAAAGGTCTTCCAACTCCTGAAGTGCAGACATTGCAAAGGGTGGGAGGGTATTCTCAGGGAAAATCCCCCACCCCCAATGAATCTTATAGAAAGAAGATTTTTGTTGCTGAAATATAGTGAAAGTGTCTCTGTATTTTGCAGGTTTCCCCATATGCAGATCCATACAGAGAAGCTCTCCAGAGTTACAAGATCAATGAGCAGGATACTGATGTAAGTGATGTGGAAGTAGAATGATATACATCATTTATATCTCCAAAGAAAACAGTCTGTATCTAATAATCTGGAAAATATTACAGTTGGCAATGATTGAGGATAAAGTATTTCAGCCCATTACAACACCATAGTAAAACTGTGCTTGACCCCTTTCAGAAACTCCTTGGTCGACTTTGTGAACAGCATAAGGTGGTGAGAGAGCAAGACCGCTTGGTACAGCAGCTGAGGGCAGAGAAGGTAAGAAAGGTCCAAACAGGTTGAGATGTAGGTGTTGGAGGCATAATTAACAAAATACATAGTGGTAAAAGGGTGTGTGATTATGGCTAAATGTACAGGCTGAAAGCTTGGAGGAGAAAGGCTGGAGAAGGTTAAGGGCAGGAAGCGAAAGTAAAATAGGATTGAAAAAAAATGCTTGGGAAGGGGACAGTTTATTTCTGTATTTAACAAGACATTAAATTCCTTAAATTTTCATTATAATTTGCATCAATTAGTTTTTCTGCTGAGAACTCCAAATATAAAACTGTAGAAAACAACATGAATATTATCCGCTCATATTATTTCTAGATCCACCTTTGCATGTTTTTTTTTCCATTAACCGTAATACTGTGACCTTATGAATCATATTTTTTGATTTGTGCTATATTTCCTGGAACTATTTCCAGGAAATATAGTGCTATTTCCAGGAAATATTTTGTGCTATATTTCCTGGAACTTTTAGGACAAATATATATTTGTCCTATACAAATATATATTTTTAAACAAAACTAGATGATACAATAAGTTCCTTCTTTCCACAAACTATGTTTTTGTGTCTGCTGAATCCTATGTACAACCTATGTACAACAAATCATAGTAATTCCCAGTCCGTAGTCCTATATGACCAGTCATTCCTAATTATGTATGATTACCCTCCATCTCCTTGTACATGAGGTGAAGGAAGTGTGGAGAAGAGCTACTTGTCAAACCCACTCTAGATAATGAGGGTTCTGTGATGTGGTGCAGCAATAAAAGGACTAAATTAGAGAGGTCTGGAAAGGCTGCACATGTGTAGTGTGAATTTATGCATCTTTGCATGTTCGGTCTGTTTAACATTGTAAAATTTTTAGCAAGTTTCCCATGTGTACATTTCAGGAGAGTTTGGAGAGTGCACTGATGGGAACTCACCAAGAGATGGAGATGTTTGGTAACCAGACAGCATTTCCAGAGAAACTACTTCACCGGAAGGAATCACTGCAGAACCAGCTGATTAGCATCCGTGTAGAATTATCCCAGGCCACTACGGTAACATTCATGAGTACAATCAATCCAGGGTTAGGGGATTTGGTAATGGTGTACAAGTTGGGATTGAAGTGGCAAAGTTTGGATTTTATAGTTTAGTTTTCTCTTCTAGGCTCTAAACAACAGCAGTCTGGAATATGATGCTCTGGAGGGAGAGGTATCTGCTCTACATGATGCTTTGTGGGAGCAGCTAAACCTCAATATACAGGTGAGAGGTGGGCACCATGTATTTGTATGGTGGTAAATAGCAAGATATGTCTGTTCCTGACATCCTATTCTGAACCCTCAGAATGAACTGATGAACAGACACATCCAGAGAGAGATTTGGAGGATTCAAGATGTAATGGAAGGATTAAGAAAGAACAATCCATCCAGGGGGACTGACACAGCAAAGCACAGAGGTGAGATTTTATAAACACAAATTGCAAAATTGCATCACCTTTCCCATACAGACTTCATACAATCAACAAAAGCTAAATATGTATTGAAGCCAATTAGTCACTTCACACACCCAAATACATATGGAAATCCGGTAGATGCCCAATTAATTGATGCACTCACATCAGACACCATGTATAGAAATATCAGGAAAAAAAACCACTCTAATTTATGCTATGAATCACAAACCAAACAATGTCAAAGCGCTTGAGAATATATGCAGTGTAGCTGCACTACCCCAAAGTGACACTACATGACACAAAATGACAAAAGATACCAGAAACAAAGCCCGCTAAAAACCGCAGTGGACACAATAATGTCTATATATAATCTGTAAAAAATATTAACAATATATAGTGCAGACTATCTGGTAACACGAAGAAGAGAATATAGGAATGTGACAGGGAGTAAACTCACATGTACCAGAGCCCTATCACCCCTGGCTCTGGGTTTGAATTGCTCCACTTGAGAGGGATATTTCCCACTGCTTACATCAAGGCTGCCAACAATAAACCCACAACTCTTACACTGCATAGAAGCTCCTGGTATGATACCTGATGGAAGAAAGTCATCAGCCTTGATGTAAGCAGTGGGACATATCCTCAAGTGGAGCAATTCAAACCCAGAGCCAGGGGTGATAGGGCTCTGGTACATGTGAGTTTACTCCCTGTCACACTCATATATTATCTTCTTCGTGTTACCAGATAGTCTGCACTATATATTGTTAATATTTTTTTTACAGATTATATATAGAAGATATTGTGTCCACTGCAGTTGTTAACGCGCTCAGTTTCTGGTCTCTTTTCTAATTTATGCTATGCCTACTATCAAACAACTATATTCAAACATCTTCATCTGCTAACATAGTTTTCTCTACTCCTCTCCTTTTTCAGTTGTCACAGGTCCCTCTGCGACCTTCAGCTCCAACAGTCCAGCCAGCCCATTGAGCTCTGCCAGCCTGACTAGTCCTCTCAGTCCCTTCTCACTCATCTCCGGATCACAAGGTTCACCCACTAAACAAACCACCAGTGAGGTAAGTGAGCACAGTAACAATGTAGGCTCTGGGGCAGTGCTTCTCAGACATGATCATTACGGGACCTTCTCATAGAACAAACTGGAAACACAGTATTGTAGCATCCAGATACATGCTACTTTATTTCTTGCCAGACAGATTCAATGTTTTATTCTGAGACATACAGGCTTCATGAGTTATTGACCGTAATTCACCCTGCATCCGTATTACGGCACCTGCCAGTGGTCTCGTGTGCTTATTGAGTTTTTCAGTAAACCATGACATCAACAGAATTGACTAGGAATTCGCTGGATTGAAAGCCTCCACTATTGTGGACAACAACGTTAAATTCCTTGGACAATTCAGGACAATTTGCATTTTAACTTCTGTCTCTTTCAGTAAATGTTTAGTGTTCCTCCTGTCAATTAGCAGCCCTTGAGGGCGATATTCAATCGTCTGTCCATATGTATGCTTTACTTTCTAGTTGATCCTCTGTATTTGATGTTTGTTATTTTTAAACTGGCTTTTAATATATATTTATATTTCCTCATTCCAACAGCCAAATTGTATTCCTTCATATTTCTTTCTCCTTTCATGCTTCGCCATTGGCTTTCTAATTTGCATCTGCAGGAAAATCTTTTATTTTTTTACCTTAATTTGAAATTAATGTGACCTCAAATATTTTCAAGTTTGCAGTAGGCAAGCACTTTTTATATTATTTACAATCAAAAGAAATAACAGATGCATTTTCAACATGGCAAAGTCATCCAAATAACCTTGCAATCCCAAAGAAGACATTAAAGGAACACTTAACAGGAATACAAACATGTATTCCTGACATTATACTTCAATTAGTGCTGTTTAGGTCCCCTGTCTCTTTTGTCCACCATTAAAAAGGTGATTTACTCAGCATTTTCCAGCGCTGCGCAGGTGTCCTTAAGGCTAGCTCCACCCTTTTGACTGAGATCATCGGACTCTATCTTAGCCAATTCATATTTTCCCATAGGAAAGCATTGGGAGGCCATTGCACATTTGCAGGAAAACCCCGCTTTGCGCCAATCAGCATCTTCTCATAGAGATGCATTGAATCAATGCATCTCTGTGAGGATCGTTCAGTGCCACCATGCAGAACATAGAGACGGGGAACGTCCGTGTTGCACATTGTGCAGGACTGACCCAGGAAGCACCTCTAGTGGCCGTCTGAGTGACTGCCACTGCAGGTGTCCAGTGGCAGTAATGAAAACATTACATTAAAAAGCCTGCAGGGACAGGCAGTAGACACCAGAACAACGACATTAAGCTGTCTATAGTATCCCTTTAAGAATACATTCATAAAGATACAACAATATGGGAACAACTGACACTGTAAGGCAAGTATATCAGCAATAAATTCAGGAAAAAAAAGGCGGTTAGTTACAAAAACTAACAAGGAAACAGGTTTCATGTGATTATTATATGGAGCAGTGTTGTAAGGATTCTGAGCTGACCATTTTGGCAGGATTTTAGGAGTTCTTTTGATTTTCCTGGAAGTCTCACAAAGTAGAGAGAGTAGGTATAAATTACAAAGACTACATGATCTTTTTACATTTTGGCTTTACTGAATTAAAGGGATACTAAAAGACACCAAAACTAATTCAGCTTAATGAAGCAGTTTGGGTGTATTGATCAAACTCCTGCAATTTCATCACTCAATTCTCTGCCATTTAGGAGTTGAATCATTTTTGTTTCTGCATATGCAGCCTTGGTCACACCTTTCCTGGCTGTGACTGACACAGCCTGCATGAAAAAAAAATGGTTTCTTGACCAATCAGATGTTAACTTGCTTTATACGTTTTTATCTCCTACTCTGTAAATTGAATTATAATTACACACAGGAGGCTCCTGCATTCTCTAGCAGACTATAATCATACAGGCTGCATAATAAAGGCAGTTTAAACATTAGATCTCTCTTGGTGTAGAAATTGGTGTAGAAAGACGAGACTGTGCAGGCCACATGCAGTGAGGTGTGACAAGTACTTCATAAACAAAGTGCAGTGAGACTGCAGGTGCATAATCTATACTCCAAAGTTGTTTTGCTGCCTACATTATCCCTTTAAGACAACTAGTTTTTATCCTGCAGTGTGTGTCTGTGTGACTGTCTGCCTTTAACTGAGCGTGTGTGACTGTCTGCTTGTAACTGTGTGACTGTCTGGCTGTAACTGAGCGTGTGTGACTGTCTGCCTGTAACTGTGTATGTGACTGTCTGCATGTAACTGTGTATGTGACTGTCTGCCTGTAACTGTGTGTGACTGTCTGCTTGCAATTCTGTGTGTGTGTGTGACTGCATGCTTGCAACTGAGTGTGTGTGACTGTTTGCTTATAATTGGGTATCACAATAATATGTGACATACTTAGTCTGCCCCTCTGTAATGCATGGGAAGCAGTCTGATACCTCTGCCCTGCAGTTCTATTGGCTGCAGACCATAAGTAGCTGTCTTCCAAGCTCCAACCAATCAGTGCGTAGCTGCGGATTGAAGCCTTGACACTGTAAATGCCTGAGCTAACGAGACAGTTACTCATAGTCTGCACCTGGTGAAGGGTGCAGACCAGATTCCCAGCACACTGGAACATCGGAGATCAACATTCTCCCCTCACTGCAAGGTAACAGGAAAGGGGGAATGAATATTTGTTTTTAAATCATTATTAGTTTAATAAATCCCCTATATGTGTATGACTGGGGAGGATGGGGGGTGTAGTTCTATGAAGATTTTTTGCACAGGGCGCCTAATGCAGGCCCTGTTTGCCTATATCCAATCAAACTGGCTATCGTTGAGAAGATATTATCTAGAGAGTCAGTAACTAATGTATATCAGATTTATTGTTTACAATATTGTGTAATACACTTATATAAATCTTTCCTCACATAATAGAAAGATACATACTTTATTATCACATGTATAATTTCCCTCAACAACACAATAACATCAACATTAATCCATCTCTGCTTCACTCCCCCCTTCTCTCATCTCAAGCCCTGCACTCATTTCTCTATTCTCTCTCTCCTGCTCTACGCTCATAAAAAAAACATTCACACCTCCTGTCACTATCTCTCCTCCTACTTCTAGCTGCTGGTGATGTCTCACCCAACCCAGGACCCTTCACCTCATCTGCTCACACTAAGACAACCAGAAACCACACAAACCTCATCCACATACCCTGCAGTTTATCCTCCTTTACCAACATTCAGTGTGCACTCTGGAACGCCCATTCAATCTGTAGTAATATTAAATCAACAGCTATACTTGACCTTGTCATGTCTAACTCACTCACAATACTGGCACTCACTGAGACCTGGCTGTCCATCTCTGATACTGCTACTCCCGCTTCTTTATGTTTCGGTGGACTACAATTTTCCCACACTCCCAGACTCGACTGTAAAGGAGGCGGTGTAGGTATCCTTCTCTCCCCTCAATGTACATTTCAACGTATCCTCCCTGCCCTTGCCCTTTCCTTTACTTCCTTTGAAGTTCACACTGTCTGCCTTTTTAAGCCCACTCCTTTAAGAATCCCCTGTCATCCTAGGCTATTCATTGAACACTTTTCTTCCTGGCTACCCCACTTTCTCTCCTCTAGCACTCCCTCATACTTGGGGACTTTAACATTCCAATCAACAACCTCAACTGCCATGATGCCTCCCGTCTGCTCTCTGTAATCTCCTCCTTTGGCCTCATGCAGTTGTCTACTTCAGCAACTCATACAGCAGGAAACACTTTTGACCTCATGTTCACCAATCTCTGTACCACCTCTAATCTCTCCACTGTTCCATTTCCTTTGTCTGACCACCATCTGCTAACATTTGACATCAGCATACCCCATACCCAAATTTCACCACCCTCAACTCTCCAATCTCACAGAAACCTCAACTGCCTTGATCTCCAGCATTTCTCCACCAAACTCCAAACTCTCCTTTTACCCATCTCAAATCTAACTTGCCCTAACTCTGCAACCTCACTCTACAACTCAACTCTCTCCTCTCAACTCAACATCATTGCACCTCCTACAATTAAACACAGCAAGCACCTTCAATTACACACCAACCCTGGCACACCAAGCTGACCCAGCACCTCCAAAAATGTTCAGAACTGCTGAACGCTGCTGGAGAAAGTCTCACTTTGCACCGGACTTCCTCCAATATAAATTTATGCTGCGCTCCTACAGCCTGGCTCTTTCCGCTGCAAAAGTAAATTACTTTAACACCCTCATAAGTACACTGTCCCATCAACCCATACACCTATTTCACATTTTTGATGCTCTTCTTCACCCTTTTACTCCCTCTCCTTCTACCACCTTGTCCGCCACAAACTTTGCATCTGACTTCACTGAGAAAATTACTACAATCAGAGAAGACATTGATAATTTCTCTCCTTCCCCTACCAATACATCACCCAACCCCACTCCCTACACCACTCTACACTCATTCGTACCTGCTACAGCAGAAGAGATTTATGCTCTGCTCCGGTCCTCCCGCCCCACCACATGTTCCCTCGATCCTATTCCCTCGTATCTCATCCGCACTTTCTCCCTCTCTTGCTCTTCCTCTCACTAAAATTTTCAATCTCTCCGTTTCCTCTGGCACATTTCCCTCACCCTTCTAACATGCAACTGTAACCCCAACTCCCCATCCAACTACCGCCCTATCTCGCTACTGCCATTTGCCTCAAAGATCCTCGAGAGAATTGTGTACACCAGACTGACTTTTTCGAATCCAACTCTCTGGTTTGACCCCCTTCAGTCTGGATTCTGCGCTGGTCATTCTGTCGAAATGGCTGCGACCAAAGTATCCAACAATTTAATTGCTGCTAAATCTCGCGCCCATTACTCTATCCTAATTCTCCTTGATCTTTCCGCTGCCTTTGACACTGCTGACCATCAACAGCTTCTTCGCATTCTCCGTAATTTTGATCTGCGGTATACTGCCCTTTCCTGGTGCTCCTCCTACCTCTCCCAGCGCTCTTTCAGTGTTTCTGACTCTTCCCCCCCAACCACTCTGTCGGCTTCTCCCAAGGTTCTGTCCTTGGTCCCCTACTGTTCTCTATCTATTCTGCCTCCCTTGGTAAACTCATCAGCTCCTTTGGCTTCCGTTATCATTTCTATGCGAGTGACACACAAATCTACCTGCCCTCTCCTGATCTCTCTCCATCCATCTTGACTCGTGTCTCTGACTGCCTCTCTTTCATTTCAAACTGGATGGCTGCTCACTTCCTTAAACTCAACCTTGTCCAAAACAACTTCTGGTCTTTCCTCCCTCAAGTGTTGCTACTCCCGTGTGACTCCCTCCAAGTCAACAGCGCTACCATCACCTCTACCTCGCAGGCTCGCTGCCTGGGTGTTCTTTTTTCACTCCAACTTCTCCTTCACCCCCCATGTCCAATCAATCGCTAAATCCTGTCGCTTCCATCTCAAAATGCGGCTAAGGTGCTGGTCCATGCTCTTGTTCTATCTCGCCTTGACTACTGCAATAACCTTCTCAGTGGTCTTACATGTTTCCAGATTGCACCGCTGCAATCTATAATGAATGCGGCGGAGAGGCTCATTTTCCTGTCCACTCGCACCTCCCCGCTCTGTCAGTCCCTGCATTGGCTTCCAGTTAGATATAGGGCTCAAATTAAAATTCTGGTGCTTGCTTACAAGTCCCTACATAATGCTGCTCCAACCTACCTATCCTCCCTAATACACAAGTATGCCCCGTCAAGGCCTCTAGGCTCTGCCAAAGGCCTACGTGTATATGCTCTGTCCGTACTCCCACCGCTAATGCTCGCCTTCAAGATTTCTCCAGGGCTGCACCTCTTCTGTGGAACGCCCTTCCCTTCTCCGTAAGAATTTCACCCAGTCTCCACTCATTCAAAGAATCATTGAAAATTCACTTCTTCAAGAAAGCAGATCAATTAAACTGTTAGCAGGATTTTGAATTTGACAATTTTTATTGGTTTTCAATTCGTCATAAGGATACAGAAAAGAGGTTGGAAGGGGGGAAGAAAACATTTTTTATAACTGCAGTATGCTTGTGAGTTGGGTAAGGGTACAGAAAATAATCGGGGGGAAGGAGGTAGGGGAGCCCTATCATGGTACAAGGATGAGCTGGTCATTTTTAAACATTGTATATTCATATATTCAAACCGCCTTTCAAGATGGTACACATTGTATTACATGCATTTCAGTGATTGTGTCATTATATCCCTTAGTGCGTCATTGTGGCTCACATAGCTTAGTGCCCTTACCCTCGCACCATCTTGTCCCATAAGTGGGTGTTGTTAGGGTTTCGCATTCTGAGCAGCAGTGCATGCCCTTGTTTTCGACGGGCCATTGCAGGGGTGGGGAAGAGGGGGGGTTGACCTCTATTCGAAGCAGGTGTCAGTGGGGGGGGGGGGGTGATGTGCGCGTTGCCTCTGGTCGAGGAGGCCTAATTGTATTGCGATATTTGCCTTAAGTAGGGTTAATTAGGTTTATGTTTTTCCCAGTTTTCCTATGCTCTGGGCCAGTATAGGGCTGCTTTTTGCGTTCGTCTGGCCATGGTTTCATATGTTTTGTTGGTGTCTATTGTTGCGATGCATTGAGTGATTGGGGGGGGGGGGGGGTTTATTCAATTTTCTACTTATGCTAGTGAGAGCGGCTATGATGATATGGGAAGTGAGGTATGTCTGGTGTTTGTGTGTTGCCTTTGGTAATAGAAGGAGAAGGAATACTTCGGGGTTGATGTTAGCAGGTTTTTATCCCCCACCCCCCATGACTCATCTCCTGCAACTGTCAAATTTCTTACTAAGCCCTCAGTGAATACTTTTCTGACAACCTACTTCGTACCCCTACATTTACCCTCTGTGTCACTATACCCCACTCCCTCTAGAATGTAAGCTCATGGAGCAGGGCCCTCCACCTCTCTGTTCCTGTACGTCCAGTTGTCTGGTTACAATAACATGTCTGTTAGTCTACCCATTGTACAGCGCTACCGAATCTGATGGCGCTATATAAATAATACATTAATAATAATATAGGTGAACCTTTTGCTGCAGAAGTAAGAGGCTATCGGCTTAGTTGTCAACCCCAGGTGATATGTCAGCACTGTCACTCTATAAAACCTTTCAAATATTGGTTAAATACTGCATTTAGTTTAATGTTGATTGTTGTAACAATGTATTGTACATCACTCAAATCTGGAGACATTTACTTCTAACACTAGAAGGAACCCTTAATCTTTAAGACATACTTAAAAACAAGAGAAATCTCATTGTATCCTTCCTGGTAAAATATTTTATAAATAAATACATTTAAGGGCAAAAGAGTAAAAACTAATGTAGCTAGAACTGAAGAAAAGGCTATTTTTAAGAAAATCTATTTTGGCTATACATTTATCTCTAGAACACTTTTAGCCCATTTTGCGCCTCATTTGTTGTGGAACATGACCGCCTGTGATGCTTAGCCAGTCCTAGACACCCTGATGGAATATTTTGTCTCATAACTTTAACTGTGAATTAAAAACTGCTGGAATTACCTCCCGCTAATCAGCTGTCATTCATTGATGTGGACTGTAATAAATCCATGATGCAATCTCTGTGCAACATATATCACAAATGTTTTTTTGGAAGACTCTACTATTTCTCCACCCACTTCTCATGATCTTCCACAGACCATCCTCATATACTCATGAACCGATCCCACGGTTCCTGGATTTAGTTGACCTGTTGCCTGTGCATATTTTTACTGGAGAAAATCCCACACAGTGAGGACAATATCAAATCCAGGTTCTCAACCGTAAAATATGTATAAATGAAATTAATACTATAACCCCTTAATGACCCCTTATTCTACAGAGTGGGCTTTAACAGCGTTAAGACGGCATTGAACATCCGAACAGTTTGGTGTGAGCAGGGTTAAATCCCTGCTTACACCAGAGAGACACAGATATCAGTCAATACCTGGAGCATCAATCTGTCAGCTGACACGGAATACAGCACTGTACATCCTTTTTAACCCTCGCAGCTAAGCGCAATCAAGCTCAGCTGCAGTGATTTTGAGCCTGCCAGCACTCAGATGCAGATGGTCAGGCCTGTGGTCTGCATGCAAAACTGCCAATGTGGTTGGTGCTCAGCTTTACCAGCATCGGCATGCCAAGCATCCGCATTGCAGGGAGATCTTGTCATGCAAAAAAACGATAGGTGGCAGGCACATGATACTCTTAACTTGTAGTTTTTAGATTAGGGGTTATCCCACTGCTGACCTTAACAGAGGGTAGGGAGACAAGAATAGAGTTAGTATAGAGTTGTGGGGATGGTATAGGGTTAACATTAAGATCTACAATTAATTTAGATCATAGACAAATGAAACAGTTTAACAAGCAGTATTGGTACGTTAATCTGTTTTGAATTATTTTAGTTGCACTTGATGTGTAAAAATTCTTATAAGCAAAAATATAAAGAATTTAGCTTTTTCTATTTGTTATGTTTTATTCATACAGTATATATATGATATTCCTTAAAAAAAAAAAAAATGTATGGGGGCATTTATAGATAAACGGTTAAATTACGGTGGAATAAACACATACCTCCGTCCTTAAAGCAGTGGATATATTTTACATATATCTGGGGGGGAAATCTGTAATTTGATTTACTGTTATCTGCCTTTATAACAACAGGGCACTACTGTTGTTATAAAGGTAGAAAATAGGCCATCCCCTGAAAATAAGCACTAGCTTATTTTCAGGTGATGCTCCAAATATAAGCCCTACCCTGAAAATAAGCCATAGTCATTTGCTAATCTATTTTTGGGGAAGGTTCCCCAAACATAGATACGCAAGATTCCATTAGTGAGTGAACGAATCTATTCTCCGAACATAGATTTGCAGTATTCTATTAGCGAGTAAACTAATCTATTTTCGGCAAAGTTTCCCCAAACATAGATTTACAGGAATGTTTAAGTGATGAACCACCACCACAAAAAACATCAAATATCTAGTTTACACTTACCCCTCTATGGATATGGGGTAATTAGTTATCACTGACATGAAACAGAAGCAGAAACAATAAAATACATAGTGCAACAAGGTTTATAAAATTGCATGAAAGTAAGCTTGTGGCGTATAGATGCTTACATTGATTTGAGCCTTTTTGACGATATGGCTCTGAACTTACACGTATTAGTGCCCCAGTCTCATTTTCGGGAACACGGCAGTCCACCCAGTGGACCTTTAATGCGATTTATTTATTTGTTGAATCAAAGGTGAAGATGGCATACCAGCAATTTGGTCTCTGGACTTCATAGTTACTTCTAGAAACGTTTTTTATTTTGGTGATGGTCTCAATATATGTTTATAAATACTAATGCATTTATATTAAAGGGACACTCCACACGCATAAAGCGCTTCACCTTGCTGAAATGATTTATGTGTGTAGAGTTTATCTTCTTTTTTTTTTATTATACAAAAAGTGCAGATTTAAAGTGCAGATTGGTACTTTTATAAGTTAACCTTGTTATGCATGTTTTTTTTCTTTATTTAAATTAGTCATTTTTTTCTTTTCAATATTTTTAATACCTCTACCTCTTACCTTACTTTTAAGTTTCACTTTAACATAAAGCGCAACTCTTAACACACGTCACTGCTCCTCTCATATCTGACTAATCTATACCTTCACTATTTTCCCCATTTCCTTTTTCCCTTCCTGTCCCTTACTGCTAATGCTGTCTGGCTTCCTCTCTGTCTCAGGACTCGGGCCCCCCTCGGCCCCCTCTCCCTCTTTCGTACACTCCCTTGGACTCTCCTCCGGCTGTCCCTCCACCCCCCGGGGAGGGCCGCTTCCAGCCATGGCCTTACCCCATCTCCCCCTGCTGGCCACACAGTGAGGTAACTAGATGGGGCTTGTGATGGACATATTTGTGGGTAGCTAACAGGGGCAAAGTGTGGATTTTATCACTAAATGTTAATTTACTATATGGTAATAGTATTTTGTCTTATAATGTTTTCAAACTATATAATAGAATAAGCCAATTTCTGATTGGGGGGTGGGAGGGGGTGTGAGGGTGAGGCAGATTCATTGTGAAAATCCACACAAGATGGGAACTTTCCCCCTCCCCCCCCCTAATCTTTCTAAAGTATACCATAAACATGTCCAGCATTTGCTTCCAGTTTTATGATTTGTTAAAACCTGGCTCTGGGCAAGAAAAAGAAAAAAAAAACAGATGTTGAGCCAAAAAGCATGGTTAATATTTTGCGGACACATTATTTAATAAGACTACAATTCAAAACCGGCTTAGTTGGCTAACTTTATAGCGAGAATGTCATCTCGCTTTATATATGCCATGCATTATTAATCTAGTCATTTATGACCACATCCTTGTGAGTGTTTTACCTTTGCTTTAAATATATGTATTTGAGCAAGTTTGTATGTATGTATGTATTCATACAGTAATTTGTGTGCATGCCGTATGGCTATCCCTTCTCTTGATGGTCTTATGTTCCCATCTTTCTTCCATATTCTAGCATAGAAATAAATGTGGTCATTGTTTTCTTTTCCCCTGCAACTTTCTCTGTTTTGTCATCGTCTCCTTTCTTAATCTTCATGCAACCTCCTCTAGTTTCTTGCATTTCTCTGCATGTTCCCATTTTCTATCTTCAATATTTCCATTCACGTTGCATTCCATCTCAGCATGTATTTGTTCTGCTCTCATGTTTTGCCTTTTTGCCCCTTGCAGCTGAAGCTCAGCTTAGAGCCATATAAGAGAGAATCCCCTCAGCTTTCCTCCTCACTACCTAATGAAGCGATCAGTTCACTACAGCAAAGGACTGAGCTAGATGCTGATAAACAGCAACAATCACAGGCAGTCAACAAAGGTAATAAGACACAATGTGAAAAGAGTTTGTGATGAGTGAAAGTCAGTGGTTATTAGGATGCCCCCTTCATTTCTTCTCTTTCTGCCCAACAAGTTGGCATTGTACCCCCACGGACAAAGTCGCCTAGTGAGGAAGGACCAGCAGTGAAACCATCAGTGGTTCGACGAGGCGGACGAGTAAATAACGGACAACTCTCTCGGGTGAGGCTCATATAGTATACATTTGCCATATTTATTTGTTTTCCTTGTATTTAGTGATTATATTCAGTCGCTGTTTCCCTAAATATTCAAGGTGAAATGTATATTGTGGCCCCATATCACTATTACACTCACAGTAATTTAAGGTAAGTGTATGGGGGAGTGTTAACGCTTAAATCCACACTTCCATGTAGCTACTGTTGACCCAATATTTAAATTGTAACTGTGCCTCAAAACATTGACAAACATTGTTTTGAATACGGCAATTAGATTTCACACTGTAATGACTGGACATATAAGCAGAAAATTCTGTTAGTTCATTGTAAAGTACTCTTTATCATCAAAGTACATTTCTTCATCATACAGGTCTATGTCTAAAAACCTTTGTTTGCTTTATTGGTTATGATATATATTTGTGTATGTGATCTGTGCATATGTGTTTTATTGCTTATAATATGTTGCCATGTACATGTGTTCTGTAAATTGGTGGGCAGGAGCGTCCAAAGAGTGCACTTTTCCCCAGTGAAGTCAAGTCCAAAATGAGTGTGGAGGAGCAAATTGATCGCATGAAACGACACCAAAGTGGATCAATGAAGGAAAAGAGGCGCAGCATGCAGCTCCCATCCAATCAGCAGACAGAACCAAATAGTACCAAACAAGCAGGATCTTACAGGGTGGTGAGTAAATACTTGGACGTGCAAAGCTTAGTGAACATTGTTTACAAAGACAGGTATAAATCTTCAAGATTCTGTGTGCTTAGTAAAGTGACTTATAGCGTACAGTTAAGTTCATCATAAAAAAAATGTATTTAGTCAGCGCTTTTGGAGTATGCGAGCATGCACTGTATTCTGGAGAAAAAAATTTTGTCTTGGTTTCTAGTTTCCTATTTTGCTTACTGGTTACAGGTCAGACGGCATCGCAGCATCCATGAAGTGGAGATCTCTGATTTAGAAGCTGCTTTGCGGTCGCAGGAGCCTCAGAGAAATTATGAGTCACCACGAGAAGAGATTGCCAGACTGCGGAAGATGGACTTGGAGCCTCAAGCATTCAGCTTGGACATCAGCAGAGAGGTGACTAATGCATACCTGTCACTCACAAAATAAGTCTCTTTGGTCTCTTTACTAATGGTTGAGTTGGCCAATGTGTATCACAAAACTGATGAAGAATTTAAACTATAAAGGCTAAGCTTTGTAGTGGTTATCAGCTGAATCTAGCAATGCCAGCACTGGTTTTGGTAACTTTTCCTCTGCAGAGCCCACTGAACTTGCAGTGTGCGCACAGCCTAGTTCATCCAATGTTGCAGAGGAATTTAGACCGCTATTCCATTGGCTTAAACTCCTGAGTTTAGTGAACAGACACTTTTCTGTTGTTCTGCTCTTGTATAACTTTTCCTACTGTCCTTCCCCTTTGTTCACCTCTTTTATGTATTTGCTATGACCTTAATACTGATTTTAACACCTTCATTTCACCCTAATTAAATTGTTTTTAAAAATCACTTTCTCCTTGTTACCAATGAAATGTACCCCTGTGTTTTTCAGCTCTCCACCCCAGACAAGGTGCCAATCCCTGAATGTCATATTGTATTTCATATACACCAATCTGTACATACTGTATGTGGTCACACACAGTACAACTGTTTGTCATTCATATATTCTACCAAAACCACACACTGGGTCTATCATTGGAATATTAGCTTCATCTATGTCTCATAATCCCATTGTATGTCACACCATGTATGGTACCTCACATTTGTAATACACTTGCTGCACCATACACGCTGTTTGTATCACACCATGTATGTACGTCTCTGTGTCTCAGCTCTCCACCCCAGACAAAGTCTTCATTCCGGAGCGCTACATCGATATGGAGCCAGAGAGCCCTCTGAGCCCGGAGGAGCAGCAGGAAAAACAAAGGAAAGTGGAACGGATAAAGACCTTAATAGCCAAATCAAGGTGAGCCACACAACAATGTTCTATCTCAACTAACAAGTAAAATGTACACTGGAAATTACCATATTGGAAGGAATGTAGTAGTACTATCATATAGAACATGTTGGCAGGACTAGGTTAATAAGAATCTTAGCATTTAGATCACTTGAAATTATGTAGTTTACTGTTTCTGTGGATACTATATTTAGTAAAACAACTTTAGTTTAATGAAGCAGTTTGATGTACAGATCAAGCCCCTGCAATCTCACTGCTCAATTATCTGCCATTTATGAGTTAAAGGAGCACTATAGGGTCAGGAACACAAACATGTATTCCAGACCCTATAGGGTTAAAACCACTATCTAGCCCCCTTTGCCTCCATAAAGATAATAAAGTCTTACTTGTATTCAAGTCTGAAGCTGCTGCATCTGCCTGTGAACTTCCTTTGACATCATCTGAAGTGGTGGCCTGATTCAATCACAATGCTACCCCATAGGATTGGCTGATTCTGACAAGGGGGCAGATCAGGGGCAGAGCCAGCACAATTCAAACACAGCCCTGTCCAATCAGCATCTCCTCATAGAGATGAATTGAATCAATGAATCTCTATGAGAAAAGTTCAGTGTCTGCATGCAGATGGAGGAGATACTGAATGTTTGGATGCATTTTAGGTAGCCATGACCCAGGAAGGATCTCTAACAGCAATCTGTATCTCTGAAAATACAGTGTTTACTGTATTCTACTCACCAGAACAAATTCAATAAGCTGTAGTTGTTCTGGTGACTATAGTGTCTCTTTAAATCACTTTGTTCCTACAACCCTAGTCACACCTCCCTGCACTCAATGAAAAAGAACCTTGATATTCTAGGTTCCTTTATTGCACACACTGTGTAATCTAGAATTTAGTATCTCCTGCTCTGGCAAGAGCCTACTTTGTGTAAATAACGTTCAATTAACAGAGCAGGAGATAAAAAAAAAAAAAAAACAACCATGTAAGGCAAATATGATCTGAAAATTAAACATATTTTTTTTAATGCTGGCTGTGTCAGTCACATTCAGGGGAGGTGTGGCTGAGGCTGAAACTTTAACTCCTAAATTGCAGAGAATTGAGCAGTGAGACTGCAGGGACATGATCAATACTGAAAAACTACTTCGTTAACCTAAAGTTGTTTTGATATCTATAGTGTCTAAGTATGAGATTTCCAGAAGATGAATGATCTCTGGGATATCTAATCATTATCCAATCTCCAGCTATCAATGGAAGTTGCAGTCATGCTCATTGTATCTATGAGTGCATGCATACACATCCACCGGGCTCATTTTAACTTTGCGACCATGGCTGGTCCATGCATCCTCCTTTGGCTACCTGGAAAGCCTTCCAACGGCTCAAAATAAGAAGCTTCTCAATGACAAGCCTCTAATTGGTGATTTCTCTGGCACAGACTAAAATTATGTGCTGCGTAAAAAGGGAAGACTCGCAAAAGTCTGCAGACAAGAGAGCTGAAGCTTTTGCAAGTTGTTTTCAGATTTATCCTCAAAGAAAAAAAATCATAATTAAAACTAAACTGGTCCTTTACAAAAGAACGTGTGTTCCTTTAAAACTTTGCAAGGGAATCACACATTTTTTGACAAGGATAGTAAAATATATTCTCTGTTGGGCTATTTTAATAAAAAAAAATGTGCAGTTCCATTCTCTGTTCTGTTCTCCACAATTCCATGTGTGGTCAATAAGACCAGTTGAAACAGCTAACACAGATCTAAGACAGACAAGCTGTCTGTTCCTTGCTGAAAATACCAAAACAAATGTTTTCAAAGAGTTCTGTTGCTTTAAGCTTATCTCCTGAAATACACAGCAATATCTCATTCAACTTGGTGTTTACTAAGCTCTAAATTCTGCCTCCCCCACTTCCTGACGGGGCTTTGAGAAGTCACAGCTAGTTCACATGGGTCCCTACCCTCCCAGTTTTCCCAAAAATATATGGTATTACTTTAGGGAAAAATTTTTGCATTCCTTATGAATGTGCTGTGGCTTGCAGAGTACATCTATATCTTCCTAGTGAGGAAAGCTGAATACACGCACCTTTTTCTTTTTTACCTTGGCGAGTTACAAGTTGAATTCATGATACTTCTTTCCCAGTAAAAAAAAAGGTTTTGTAAGTTATTTTGTGGAATTGTGTTTGTTTAGTCTTCCATTTTATAATGGATAATTCAAAATTAAAATAAATTACAGAAAACAATTCTATAGATCCTGTATCATGCTTAACCATCTAAAATCCAAGACATGGTAGAGCTGCAATCAAAATAATAATTAGAATAATTTTGCTATTCAATTCTTTAGATACATAACCTACATTATGCTTACTGTTTCTCTCACTGACTGCATCTTATGGCTAGAAAGGAGACTGCAACCTGTTTCAAGTGTACACACACTAGGGTAGACCTGTATTACTGTCTGTGGGAGTGCACTTTAATGCAATCTTTTTGGGCTGAACTGAACTCATACTTAGATAGGGATGGCATGTCCACTTTGCCACTCTCCCCTGAATTTTTGATATTGGGACCCTTACCAAGTCATCTCTTACCTAACAAACTATAACTTCTTATCAAAGCAGCTGTTGGGCGCAAAACCATTCTTCAGGTCTGGAACCAGCTAATAATAATTGTAATAGTTCGTATCCAAACTTACTTTTGTATTTAAAAAGGAATGTTTAGACATTGACCAATAAAAAAAAAACTCTTTGGCAGGAAATTTCTTGACTTGGTGACCGTATATTCTTCCTCTAGATCAGTATTTCCCAAACCAGTCCTCATGGCCTACCAACAATTCAAGCTGTATATATTTACCTATTTTATTCCAATGGAGACAAAACCTGGACTGTTGGTGGACTGGTTTGTCACGAGGACTGGTTTGGAAACCATTGCTCTAGATGATTTTTTTAAGACCAAGGTTAGCACCTAAATATTAACACTCACTTGACAGACACACACATATCTAAAACACTCACAAATATTTTTTTGTTTTTACTTAAAGTCCACTCAGCCTCCCTACCTTGCAAGCTGGAGTGGATCCTTTCCCTTGGAATCCAGTGGAGCTGCTTTGAACTTGTAATCTTCAAGCTCTTTTTGCTCTGCTCCTTTGCACGCTGTTTAGTAATGCCGGGGCTGAAGTGACATCATATCCAGGGAGCAGAGCAAGAAGGGTTTGAATATTACAGCTGTGTCCCTGCCTGGCTCAATTTTTCCTTAGCCAGCCGACCACCTTCAAACTCTTTCAGCCATTATCCATTCTTGCTCAGCAGTCTGGCTGGCCACCTCCATGCTCCCTTGGCTGGCCACCTCATCTGAACGGGCTGATAAATATCCACGGGCCAGGACAAAATTCCTGGTTGCCATGGTGACCTGGGATCGTCGAGCCCTGCCGTGGGAGGGGTAATATGGCATGCCGGCAACCAGTTAACTTTGTTTTTAGTCTCTCATTTCACCAGTTATATTGGTAGCTTAACTGAGCTCTTGCAGTGTCAACTTCCTTTTGGAGTATCTTATTCTGCTCTTAGTTGAGCACAACCATCTCATTCACTAGATTTGGTGTGATATTTCTGTGTTATACTATTGTTCACTGTTACAGCCACAATTCTTGAATGTTATCCATGACCTGCTTTGATACTTCACTAACTTTATTTTTGTTTAGTTTGTTTTACTTTTGGTATGATACATTGAAAATGGTGAATGTAACGGATTGAATGCCTTTATCGATAATTTATGTCTACTTTCTTGCTGTTGAAATTATACATGCCACATCTATTCTATATTGCATTCACAATAAAAATAGAAAAATACTACACAGGATTTAATCTAAATCTGGTATTGTGAGATCACTGTAGAACTGTTAATTGTAATAGTACACTGGCAAGCAGTGGCAGCTCTAGACTTTGCCAGGGAATTAGAGTATGAGGCTCCCCAATGACACCCATAATGGGAAAAAAACAGGGGTTGTGTTTTATATGTATAGGTGCTACTGTGTTTGTATATAGAGGGTACAGTGTGCATGTGTTTAGAATTGTACATACGATATACAACCAGTAGCCTATAGAAACTAGGGATTTCAATCCAAGTTATCAGCAATAAAGAGGCAATTAAAGCTGAACATTTACCCAGTATTAGTAATAATATAAAATTGTATCATGAGTTCCAGGGATCTGCCAATAAGATCAAAGAAAATATTTTTACTTATATGAATAACCTAATCCATGGCTTATTGTCTGTTTTTCCCCCGAAACAAGGTTTTAAAACCTCATTACACTGTTAAATTAAGTACCGTATATACTCGAGTATAAGCCGACCCGAATATAAGCCGAGGCCCCTAATTTTACCCGGGAAAACGTATTGACTTGAGTATAAGACTAGGGTGGGAAATGCAGCAGCTACTGGTAAATTTCTAAATAAAATTAGATCCTAAAAAAAAATATATTAATTGAATATTTATTTACAGTGTGTGTATAATGAATGCAGTGTGAGTGTATGAGTGCAGCGTGTGTGTATGAGTGGTGTGTGTGTGTGTGTGTGTGTGTGTGTGTGTGTGTGTGTGTGTGTGTGTGTGTTGCAGAGCCCTGGTGGGGGGTGGACAATTTTTTTTAATTTTTTTTTAATTTTGATTTTTTTTATTATTATTATTTATTATTTTATTTTATTTAATTATTATTATTTTTATTATTTTTTATTATTATTACTATATATTTTTTTCGTCCCCCCTCCCTGCTTGATACATGGCAGGGAGGGGGGCTCTCCTTCCCTGGTGGTCCAGCATTGGCAGTTCAGTGGGGGGGAGACAGGGGCTGGCAGAGCTGTAACTTACCTGTCCTGCCGCTCCTGTCAGCTCTCTCCTCTTCCGCGCCGTCCGGTCAGCTCTTCTGTCAGCTCCCACTGTAAGTCTCTCGCGAGATTTACACTGGGAGCTGACCGAGGTGCTGAACGGACGGCGCGGAGGAGGAGAGAGCTGACAGGAGCTGCAGGACAGGTAAGTTACAGCTCTGCCAGCCCCCACAGCCTCTGTCTGTATTATGGCAATGCAAATTGCCATAATACAGACTATTGACTCGAGTATAAGCTGAGTTGGGGTTTTTCAGCACAAAAAATGTGCTGAAAAACTCTGCTTATACTCGAATATATACGGTATTTGTGTTCATATACAGGGTTATTCAGTAAAGTAAATTTCGAGTTTAAGGCCAAAGAAGCCAAATTGAAAGCAAAGCTGAGAATTTTGGTTATTATGACCTTAAATTTCAAATTCACTTTGAATCTCCTGGTTTCAGCCCCTCAATCCATAACCGAGGGCCTGCATGGTCAGCCTGCCCTAAGTCGAGTTAGGCAGCTGGGAGGCCTTCAAGAGCTGACTATGCTGGCAATAGATACTGTCTTATTGTATGGGAAACCACACACATTTCTAATATTGGGATCTTTTTTTAGACTTTTTGTTTATCATACTCTAATATGTTTCCTCCTTGTAGTTTGCAAAATGTGATTCCTCTGAGTGATTCTGAACTCGAGTTACCACCAGATCCAGAGTCCCAACTTCAGGAGCAGGAAAAGCGTATTGAGTTGTCTTGTGCACTTGCGGCAGAAGCATCCCGGCGTGGTCGTCTTCTTTCTGGTAAGACTGATCCAGTATAAGAGAATGGACTGGGTACTTCCTATTCATTCAGACAAAACATAAAATATGGGATTCACTAAAGTTCAAAGCAATGGATAAAATAGAACTTGGCACAGCTTGTCCCATTTGCATGCTTTCAATAATTAACCTGTCCATGGTTATTCTAATAAACACATTACTAACCCTCTCGACAATGCATATGCTAGTAATTGGGGTCCCCTCTTTCCATCCATTTGCAATTTTATAGCAAATTAACCAAAGCTAGCTTACTTGGCACCATCCCAGAAATTTGCAATCTAGAGCCATAGTTCTTAATAAGGCTGTATTTAAATGAGCACGATGGTCTGTATTCATAATTTGTGATCCTTCATGGATATGGCCTTATTAAAAACTAGCTGCTCTATTCAGCCACAATTTTTTGTGTCAATGCACAGTTCAACAAAATCCTTTCTTATGGAGTGATCGTCGGAAGGATACACTTTGTGCTGTTCTTTGCTGCATCATTGACATTGTTCTGTGGCCTGACCCAGACATGTTTCTATGCATCTATCCCCCTTCCAAATTATCTTGTCCTTTGTGACAGATGTCGTCTCATTAACTTTCAGATGTAGAAGGGGATGATGCTTTTCTTTGGGTATCAGCTGTGGTGAGTTTAGCTGTAATTTTCTTTTTAGTTTGCTACAGAAGCTTGAGTTTATATGCTCATAGCTGAAATTGCTGAAATAATTCAGTTTGGATCAATAAAGGACTGAATGGGTACTATCTGTTTTGTAAGGTTAGCTAATTGTATCTTGACTTAAGTGGCATCAATGAAAGGGACTTTATAGGTACTCTTCTTGTGATGTTAACAGTTTCATTCAGTGAAGAATTACAGTGGCTGAATGGTATTCATAAAATATTAGCCAATGACTTTACATTTTACATATTTTTTGTACAAGCTATAATGGAATATGTTTATGCTAAAGTAAATCTACCACTAAATATTCTATTACTATATTAAAATATAGACTTGTTGCTTTCCAAATATTTACATGGTAGTCATCTATGTTTCATATCATCTATTACAACGATGATAACAAATTCAACAGAGTAAAATAATTAAAATGTTGTGGTTTTTCTTCTTTCAAGAGACTTTCGCAAACAGGAGAAAAGATCTGGTACTTTATTCCCCAGACAAATTATATTAATTCTCTTATCATTTAGTTCCCCTTCTGTACTAACAACAGAAACAATCTCTCTAAGGCTTTTTCCTGCAATAAAAGTTACATTAAATGTCATTTTTTTTTACAAAACTAAACTTTTTTAAATAGTACAAAACAGTATTATTCACTAAACTGAGAATTTTGTAGATGCGGGGACAGATATTTAGAATTTCCGTTTCTTCTCTGCATAATGTTTTGTAAAGTGAAACTCCATATTGCATTTTTGGTTTTATAGTAGCAGAATATATTCTAATGGCCAGAGTATTACCTTGAACTAATGTGAGTGCAGGGTTAAAGTTCCAAATTGTACATCTATCAAATTAAGTTCAATGGTCAAAATCAAGATGGTAATCTCACAACCCAGAACAGCAGCACTGGCTTGTCCTTCCACTGTCAGCCGTATCTTATCTGGATGAAATCTGTTTAAGTATGGGATAAGATACTATCTCCTTGTCTCCATTTTCTTCACACAGATGCCCATAAACTGCTTTCAACCCACTGCACCATCTCATTCTCATTTTCTGTTTCCAGCTCTGTGTGCCACCCCGAGCCCCCCTACGTCTCCCACGTCCCCAACTCCTCAGACCCTCCCCTCTTCTCCTGAGCGCTCCGCCTTGGGGGGCGGCAGCAGCAGCAGTGACAGCGCTGGGGAATACGGGGCGAACATCATGTGTGTCTGAGCAGCAGTGTAAGATGCTATTTGCCTTTCATACACCCCAAAAACCTCCAGCTTAAAATGTTATGTTGAAATGTGAGAGGGAGGAAAGATTAATTTGTTTTTATTTGTATGCTGGTTATTCTACCTTTCTCTAGCAGTTTTTCATCTATTCAATGACTTAATGTCCCTAATCACAGGATTAGGGCATTATTGTGTCACAGCTGCATGAACAGACAAATCTGCTCTGTGCCAACTTATATTTTAGATAGCATAAGATCTGTTTCACAGCAAAACCACATACCAGAGAAAAGTAAACTATGCAGGGAACTAATACCACCTACTACAAAACCACAATAAGCTGGCACCCATACGTCACGGATCAGCATATTGTAAGTGTTATTTATTTAGCAAGCTAAATAAATCAGCTATTTTATTTCAGCTATTTTACTGTACACATTACCATACGGCCACACTAACCATGTGTAATATAAAAGATAGCTGGGTGACTGCTCCATAAAGTTGATCGTGAAGTACAAAATCCATATAGTCAGGCTTTTAAAAAGATTCAGAATTTGATTTAAATAAAATGGTACAGGTGCAGGGAGCAAAGAGAAACATTAATCTTATATTATTTTATAAACCAACAAACATTGCGTGTTTTTGCCCAGTTAGATTTTCTGAATAGGCAACCACAATTGAACTTAATGTTTATTCCTTAGGTGTTGAATGGAAAGGAATTTATGAAAAATGCATCTAGTAGTTTGCACAACACTAGATTGTACATAGAGCAACAAAGCTGTGTTGGTTTAAAACCAATTGCAGAGGTATTGTGGGTGTTATGTAGGTACAACAAAATATGTATATGGACTTTATTTTTTGCTTGCTTTCATCCAGTTGTTTACCTATATTAATAAAATTGTAAAGGGAATCAACACAGTAAAGGAGGAGACCATATTTAAAAGAAGAAAAACTACCACAACAAGAGGACATAGTCTTAAATTAGAGGGGCAAAGGTTTAAAAATAATATCCGGAAGTATTACTTTACTGAGAGGGTAGTGGATGCATGGAATAGCCTTCCAGCTGAAGTGGTAGAGGTTAACACAGTAAAGGAGTTTAAGCATGCGTGGGATAAGCATAAGGCTATCCTAACTATAGGATAGGGCCAGGGACTAATGAAAGTATTTAGAAAACTGGGCAGACTAGGTGGGTCGAATGGTTCTTATCTGCCGTCACATTCTATGTTTCTATATTTTATTAAGAGAACTAATGAGAAAATAAATTTACGCGCTTTACTAAATTATCACCTGTCCCTTGTGTTAATTAAGAACCTTATCATTTTTCATAGCTTTTAATTTTGTCATTCTAACTCCTTTTGAAATCCATATCTTACTGATCAAGTGATTTAAAAAAATAAATAAAAAAATTCTAATTTTTCTTCTTCTTTAAATTCTATATTCTAGTTGCCACTGTTATTTTATCTAATTTGGTACTTTTATCATTCTTCATACAGAGCAAGCAGTGACCGCTGCAAAGTTACACAAAGTCTAGGCACCTCTCTTGCTGCCTTCTGGGAAGGGCTCGCCTTTTCCACTGGACACATGGAGCTCTTTGACATTACCATGGGATGGGACAGGTGCCTGTTTTTGGAGGGAGCAACATGAGGGAGTCACCATGACAGTGACTTGAATCCCACTCCTGACACTAATCTGATTGCAGAAAATTGATTGTCTGTGAAACATTACAAAGAGGAATATAAAAATCATTGAACAGTCTTCAAAGAGATGCAGCACGTCCAGAAACCACCTGAAAATGTCCTTCATAGAGGAAAAGACTATCCCATGTTAGTCAACATATAAGGGTACTCCGATCTGCTATAAAACCTTAGGCTGGTTCATGTCCCTCAAAAAAAGTGAAATAGTAGCCATAGTGTCATAGATGTAGGTAATGTGTAGCCTCCATGTGACAGTGACAGCAGCAGTAAGTTGGTTCATCAGGCTTTAAACATCAATAATTATAGAACCAAACGTATATTGCACAAAAGTTGTAGGTGTGTTGGTTTTAATCCATTCACTGCAGGCTTGCCACATCTTTCACATTGAGCCTATAATATTTGTGCTCTCTGGAAAATCTCTACAGGCAAACCTAGCAATAACAGAGTAACTTACTCAGAGAGTCCAAACTACAATCTATGTATATTAAGGGCCAGGAATAACCCATACCTGGCACAGACCATTAATATAGTGTACAATACATATCTCTCTCTCTCTCTCTATATATATATATATATATAGCTATATATATTTTGCTTCAAAGGAACAATATTTATTGTATGTATATAATGTGGGGAACAGTTGGGTTTAAATGTTGTGGATGTGTTGCGAATAAGGGCTTTAGTTGCCTATCAAATAAGCCTATGACCTCACATCAAATGCTTCTCATTAAAAGGGTCCATATATTGTCCTTTTTTTATTTTATATATTTTTTTTTAAAACTAAAGTGACCTATAATTAAGAATCCAAGTATTCTAAAGGCTTCTCAGAAAACGAAATCACAAAACTAAATGGTACAAATTTCTATCGTTCCCGCATCCAGCATTGGTAATGGGACTTCCTTGGCTTTTTATTTTTTTCAATCACCGCTAAAAGCATTAACAATGTGAAAAGCAGAGGTCACAGTGAATATACATACATCATAGTAAATATTTTGCTTTCAGTTGTTATGCTTATAACATTACCAACATGATGTACTTGAAAACAATTCAAATCTCAGTGTACCTTTCTAAGGTAAATAATGTAAACAAAAAAACAAAACATTCTTTTAATGGAGAAAAGTATGAAAAATCTAGGTCAATCAGCTCTGCGGCATTTATGTAGCCACAAGTTATTTTTAAATACAGATAATTGCATCAGCTTTTTCCTTTATGGTGGAAACATTAATTATAGGGAGGACAATAATTAGGAAACCTTTTGAATGGGATCTTCAAATGGCTGTGCCAATGGAGGTGTCGTCAGTTTTTCTTACAAGGCAACGCAAGTTTAACATTTTTACAGACGAAAAAATGAAATCCAGTTGACATTAGAAATGTGAATGTGTTTTATACATAAAAGGAATTTATGTGAAAAGCCAAATTTGAACCTGGCGGGTTTCTTACCTGCCTTAGAAATATTGCTAATGATTTACAGGAAGTTTTAATCTGACAAAGTAATAACAGAAAGAGTATACGTTTTTGATCATTTATCAAGCTCCTTTAAAGAACTTTCAAAGATCACTACTTTTAATCACAGTGAGCATCAAAGATGGCGGCTAACTAAGCATTACAAAGCTCTGGTTTTGAACGCATAAACTTTCCCAGCTCTGTTGCATTGTATATTATTGCAACAGGCACAGCTGTAGTGTGCAAATGGAGTCCATGTGGCAACATATTCTCATTACAGGGATTCATGCTGGACAGAAGCAGGGGCAAAGTCACTGCTGCAGTGCAAGTGGTGCTCCAAAACCCGTATAGCAGAAGCAATACCCGTGTTCACACGGGCAATACAGAGAGGAAGAAGGTTGGTAGGTGGATGTCAACCAGCATTAAAGGGATTCTATTTTTTTGCACTTTTTTTTTGCCATGCAGTCACATTTCGGTCATCTAAAGGAATAAACTGCTCTTGAAATTGTCTGATACTGACTTTGCTAGCATTAGGAAATAAAAAAAAACAGCTATATACAATATGTGTGTGTTTTTTTTGTGTTATGCAGATTATCAGGTAATTAACTTTCGGAAGACTCGAAAAACTGGTCTCCCATATACTGTGCCATTAGGCAATGTGTTTTCCATATACATTTTCATTGGACAGTCAATCATGGTCCATTTTATGGTCATTCACAGCAATTCTACTACTAAACTCTTATGCTTGTGAAGAAAATGATATATCAAATTACACATCAGTAATTCACAGCAAATATTCAACAAGGATCATAAAAAAAAAAAATAACATTAAAAATGCAAAACAAAACTTTTGCCTCTTGAATATCACTTGCTGAGTATATGTAACCATAAGAGGAAGGTAAAAAAAAAACAAAAAACCACACGACGCAAAAAATATGCGATTTTGCAGCATACAAAAAAAATTCATGCAAGTGGCAATACAGGTTGTTTCCATTTAGAATGCAAAGTGTTATTAAAAAAAAAAGAAAAAAATTCTTATATAGTGTAGGGATTACTTAAGCTCCTATTTTTTCTTTTATTGGGTGCCTCAGTGATTCCACATTACTACAATCAGGGTTGTTAACTAAATTGAGCACTGTCATGAATACAAAGTAAAATGAATTGTAAGGCCAAAAATAGGCAGACTGGGAAATAATTCTCCAAATCAGCGATGAATGAATGCATGTACATCTAACGTTACATTAGTTTCAGGCTGGATACCCCATTACACTGCTGAGGTGGAGTTACACCACAGGCAGCAAAGGGGTTAAACTCCGTATGTGCAGTGAATTCGCTCCACATACAGCCTTTAGGAACTATGACCACTTCAAATCACTGACAATGTCATGGAGTAACCCTTTAATTTGAAATTCACTTTTAACAATAATTCTCACTTCAGTAAATCTGCAAATTGAAAGTCCATAGGACAACATAAAATTACACATGGATCCTCAATTGAACTTAATCAATCTAAAGTTACATACAGGTATGAGAAGAAATATAAACCGGAGTCCGTTCTGACGAATTATCTGACCTTGAGTCATTGTGCATTTGAAGTGGGTCAAGAAGAGGTGAGTCATCCATTGACTGACGATGCGGGAAAAATTCTGGATCCCTAGGGACCCTGATAATGTACGTCATCTAAGGTCGACTGAATGGTCGCCTTCCGAATATGTGACATACTATAATTCTGCCCATGTCTGCAAACCCCTTGAGAAGGTGACCCGTAAAAGATGTGTAAGTTTGGTTGGAAACTCAAGAAGGGTTTGGATTTTTCCCTTAGGAATTGCCATAATAAGATCAAGATTTGATACACAAACATGCCAGCACCAGATTCTGGTCAATATTACACAGGTAATATTTTTGGTTCACAAAAAGGTGTTCAACCTGTGATAAACTTGAAACAACTCAATTGTTATGTGTCTTTCAACCACTTCAAGATAGACGGTGTGCATTGTTTACGTGATTTGCCTAAACCGTCTGACTGGATGGCCAAGTACCTGAGAGGTAAAACACCCAATCCAGGCAAAAAAAATAATAATGGGGGTTTAGTTACATTATATGATCATACATTGCATAAGCCTGCCACAACGTCAATCTACTCCATCTACATGTATGATCATATAATGTAACTAAACCCCAATAATTTGTTTGCCTGGATTAGGTGTTTTAAAAACAAAAAAAATCAACTATATCTGTCAGCCCTGAAGTTGCTGTTTAGGGGATAATGGAGTGCGCAGAATTTTCTCTTACCTCAGTACCTGTCACAATCTGCCATCAAGCCTTCTTGCAGTTCATGTGGCAAGGGTAAAATATTCTGGTGCCTGCCATTTGGACTATCCTCGACTTCATGGTGCTTCACTAAAATCATAAAGCCTGTAGTCACCACGCTGAGAAGACGAGGAGTGCGTCTTATTTATCTGAACAACATTCTAATTCTCGCTCAGTTCATCCACTTTCTCCAGGATCATCTGTCTTAGTCTTTGCCTTTATTGTAAAATCAGGGTTACCTTATCAATTGGGAGAAATCCATCCTGGTTCCTACACAACAAATTTCTGTGTCTCATAGTCGACTCCACCCTTCAGACAATTCACCTTCCAGATATTAAATTATCAAACATTAAAAAAAGAGTTCAGACGCATGCTCGCAGCCACCCAACTCTATCTCTCTCAAGGACCTGGTCTGAATGATCGGCCTCCATACAGGCCATATGCCCAGGCCCCTTTCACTATTGAGCTCTTAAACAATTGCAAGCCTTTTACCTCAGGGGAGGCACATCATACGAGGATATGGTGACTCGACATGGAAGCAAGAGATGAGCTCCACTGGTGGCTCCTTTACTTGGAAGGTTAGGGCATGCCATATTTAGTTCAGCTCCAGACCTGCTCATATATTTGGATGCAAGCCTATATGGTTGGGGTGCTCACTGTGGAGACATTACCACAGGAGGCAGATGATTAGATGTGGATTCAATGCTTCACATCAAGTGCCTGGAGCTTCTTGAAGGGTCCTTCGTGATCCCCAGCCTGTCTCCTACTCAGGCCCAGTGCCCTATCTTCTTAAAGGTGGACAATGTGTTGGCTGTCCGATACATCAACCACTTGGGTGGCACGTAGTCCAAGGTACTGGCAAACATGGCTTGAGATTTTGGGCATTTTTGCCTAACTTGGCATCTCTGCTATGGAGAAATACATTCCTAGTTTCTCCAATACTATGGCAGACTGGTATTCCTGCCACCTTAAAGACTCCAGCGATTGGCAGCCGACTCTAGTGGTTTTCAAGCTAATCTGGGACGTTTGGGGTCCCTTACATGTGGATCGTTTTGCTTCATTCTTAAATATCCAGCTTCCCCATTTTTTTCAGCTGGAGGCCAGATCCAATGGCATTGGCAACCAATGCCTTTTTCCAAGATTGGTCTTCCAAAATGAATTTAGCTTTTCCTCAATTTGTTCTCATCTCTCATTGCTTTCTGCATTTACGATGTCACTCAGGCACTTAAATGATCGTGACTCCTGTGTGGCCATCCCTGCCATGCTTCCCTTCTCAACTGCAGATGGCAATCGATTCTCCACTTCTCCCAACCCTCAATTGCTTCCTCTGGGATCTGGACAGTCAGTGTCATCCTTTGACCCTCTAAGGCATTTTACATCTGAGTGTGGCTAATTTCAGCCAACCCTGGACTATCGACTCTTAGACTTCTCAAGGGCGAATGAGGGGACAACCACCAGGCATGAGACAAGCTTATCTAACTGCTTGGGGCGTATGGATGATTTGATGCCTGGAACCAAATATAGACCCTGTATCGGCTCCTTTAACGTTTATTTTCTGACTTTGTTCTTTGAAGAGGAAAGGGCATATTGTACTGTGAACCTTTACAGATTGGCTGTTTCTGCCGGACATCATGGGATAGATGGTGCCTCTGTCAGATGTCATACATTTGTATGCCAACTCCTTTGTAGCATTTGTTTTGCTTCTCCCTTACCACATTACTCAGTCCTGTGGGACGTTTCTCTTGTCCTAAATTTTCTCTACAACTTGCTATATCATTCTTGGTTATCTCTTCAACAACTTTCTGCCAAATTGTCATATTGTTTTGCTTAATCTCTTGTAAGAGTGTCTCCGACGTGGGGGGCAGGGCTTGACCACCATGCTGACTGGTTGCATAGAGCCTGAGCTCCTGACAGTGCCTAAAACAAGCTTTCTTAGATCCAAACACCCAGATTTTGGACACTCACAGGTTGATGCTGGTGCTGAGAATGGCAGGAGCAACTTTGGAGAGGGTTTTTGCAGCAACACGCATGAGAAATGGTGAATGTGCCCTACAGCTGTCTACGGCCTGGGAGCTTCCTGGCGGATGAAACAGCCGATCACACCGTTGAGGCTGTTCGTGCTTACTTACTAGAGGTGACACAGAGTCCCGCACTTCCCCCCCTGGACTGGTGAGGGTTATCCCGGACCCCCAACAAGAGAGCACTTACCTCTGAATCGCTACGGGGCGCAACTCTAAGAGACTGCAGACACAAGGCCTAACCAAGATGACCGATAGCACCGCAATACCTACAGAGCGAGTGACTTCCAGCAGTTGGGCAGCAGCCTTCCAGCAAACATTTTACAACAAATGCAAGCGATTCTGGGAGTGCTTGGAGAATAGGCGACAGCAACCAGCACGAATGGATCAGCACTTCATTCAGTGCACCTACAGCACGATCGCTGGTCAGCGCTTCCTTTCCGATGTCCCCCATTAGACGGGAAAGCAAGAAGGCGTGTGTATCTAAACGCAGCCAACACTCCAGGGCACGACATCATCACTTGAAACGATGCGGCTACCACCCGGTGAAGGTTGAGGAGTGCGTTGGGTATTCGGAAAAGATCCATGACTACACCTGGGGCTGGTGTGTCACCGCAAACTACAACGCTAAGGAAGGCGCAGACCCACCTTTAAGCCTGTGTGAACTGGGCCCTGATACTACAGCTGTGGGCTGAGTAAGGCACATCCGAGGAAAAATCTGGATTGAGTGACGTTCGGATGCCAACCCGGACATGTCCCTTATACCACACATGTCTCAAGCAGAGCTAATTAATCCACGAACCAGTTCTGTACCTCCTCACTCAGAAAACCTACCTAGACCTCAGTTTATAACTGTTTTTTACACTGCTACATATTAAGCCATGCATGACATGTCAACATGAATAATCTCACGATATTATGACGACACTGAAATTCTGAATCTAAACCATTATTCTATTATTGAGTTATGTTTTAGCATATTGTCCTAACATGCTATTATTTACAAAATTGTGCATGTCTTCAAATGTGTCTGTAGCGGAGCGGCAATATTAAATCCCACGATCTCCGCTGGTATTAAAGGTAAATCCACAGTCAGGATTATCCCTCCGTGCAGCAGAACCAGCATTTCACATTTAAATCCATAACTCCAACAATATTCACCTTATTTGCACGAACAGACGTTCGGTAGATAGCTAGGGTCAGAGTGCACATTTCGTGTGAATACCGCTCAGATCCCAGCTAAAACAACCGAACGCCGCACAAAATACATTTACTTATTCAATTCGTTTTAAAAGTACCGAACACCGATGGGGAACCACAATAAGAGCAGTCCGGAGCTCCCAAACGGCCTGGAAGTACAGCGGTGTTCGTGTTGTCGAGTATCCGTTTCTAGTTCCACGCGCTCGACGACCAAACACCGCTGGGGAGACAAAGGATCCAAGATGGCCAACCGCCGCGTGGTGGTAGCAAATAAAATTCCCTTTACTTTCGGCATGGGTTGTCAGGCAGGTCCCGCTAATTGTAATTAATTAAGATACCTAATTATGTAAAAATATTACATAAATATATGTGTAGAATTAATATATGTATATATATATATATATATATAATTTTTTTTAATATTTTTATTTATATATAGGTATATATATATTATTTCGTTCGACGTGTAGTTTGATATAAATATATATATATATATTAATATCACAATACAGTTAGAACGAAATAACACATCTATATATTTTTTTATTTAGTTTTAATTATTTTTTTCATTTTTTTTAACGTATTTACATATTTTTTTGTATTATATATAAATATATATATAACAAAAATTATATATAGATTTAATCAGTATTAGTCTACGTGTAATTTGATATATATATATATATATATATTAATAGTAAAATACACCTAGACAGTGTATATTTGTGTATGTATATGTGTATATATATACTTAGATCATATATATATATATATATATTATATATATATGATCTAAGTATATATTTTTTTTTTTTACACTTAAAAGTTTTAACTTTTATTTTATTTGATTTCCAGCCAGCAGGGGGACTGTCATTACAGTTAGTCCCCCTGCTGCCAATGCCTGAGCCAGCTAACCCGGCCATGTGATTGTGAGGTCCTCGCAAGGACCTCACTCTCACATGGCCGAGGGCCCCCCAGGAGGAAGGACGTGCCGCGGGGGGCTCCCTGGGAGTCCCCCCAACCGCGATCGCCGGCGTGGGATTGCCGGCGACCGGGTAAGTAACAAAAAAACAGAGGGCGTACTATTACGCCCGGTGGCGTTTACAGCTGCTTAAAATAGGGCGTAATAGTACGCCCTCCGGTCTTAAAGGGTTAATAGTAAAATCTGTGAATTTATGTGCCAGCAGGGCACAGCACAGCACTACAAGGTGATAAGAAAGGAGTGGCATCTCTCCTGCAGTACTCAACAAGAAACTCAACATAAATAATTTAAAAGTAAAGATCACATCACACAGTACGTTGTGACTATAGTTGATTTGTTATGATGTCTTCCTGGAGCTACTGCTCACAGAGACAGGAGTCATATTTGTAATATTGTTAGGCAAGCAAAGCAGGAAAGGGAATTGGATGTACTTGTCCATCTAGGGACAAATGACTTGGCTTGCAATGAGGTTTCAGAGGTAAAGGAAGTGTTTTGTGTTCTTGCCAATGATATACGACAGGTTGTGTCTACGCTGTCATTCTCAGAAGTACTGCCTGTGTATAACATTAAGAATGCCAGGCGGATGCGTATAAGGGATCGTGGCTTGGTCAATGGTGTCGGGAGCAAGGATTTGGCTTTGTTTCTCATGGTAGCTCTATTTGGAATAGAAATAAACTGTACAAAAAAAGAGATGTTTTGCATCTTTCTCCAAAGGTAACAAATGTTCTCAGTGAGCAGTTCAGAGGTTTTGCTAGGACTTATAGAAAAAGATTGATAGATTGACCCTTACATGGAAAGTATTCCGAATAAGGGTTGGTCAGTGTGGGTGGTACCAATTCCACCCAGGGCATAACCCTTAAAATTATATACGAATCAAAAGTAAGGGAAACCCCTACTGAGACATCCCTAATATGGTATTTGAACAAAAAGAAGGTAACTGGAATATACTAACTAAGCAGTAAATAGTGTGTGAGGAAATAGATACAATTTTGCAACAGATTATACACTTGGCTGTCTAGTCAGTGACTTTCTAGGCTTTATTTCTCTTTGCCAAAATTGAACATTTGAACAGCATTTTTATCTGTTTGCTAAGTGAGTCAAGTCATTACGTGGGGGAACTAAAATAATAAAGCCATATCCCCAGTAGAATCTCTCTCTATAGTTACTGAATTCCTAGGACAAAAAGCTAGTGGAAAGGAAGAAAGGAAGAATGGGCTTATAATAGGAAGACCATCCTAGGGAGGTTTATAAGGATAGGAGGAAAAAATATAAATAAGCAGGTAAGTATATAAGAGTTTGGATGCAGTGATAAACACAGGCAGACAACAATCAATATAACCTTCACAGCCGATCATCTACAGAGGTTCTGGTATTTACCCTTCAATGTCAATAATACTCACACAATAAGCAGTAAAGACAAAAACGTATATCCTCTGATATAAAGATAATTTGCAATGGGAATCTGCCTGCTGCTGCTCTTCCAAGAAATCTCTAGCTCTCCAGCTTTCTGGGCTAGAAACAAGTCAATCAACGTATCCAATTATCCACTTAAGCTGATGTTCTCTCCTGCACCTTCATGGGTGCTAAGATCCTGTTGTACCCTTCATGGTGCTAAGATCCTTGTACTGATACTCCCTCCTGCAACTTCGTTGGTGCTAAATCTTCAACTCCCTAAATTCTGGGCTCAAAAGCAGCTTCCTATCATCTTGATATCATGAAGTATATCCTCACCTAGCCCCCCTTCCCATCCTCCCTTAAATAATAACCCAAAACTTAAGAGTGAAAAATGTGCAATTAGTGCATAGTGCAAGCAAATGAAAAATAAGAAAAGCCTGACACACGTTTTGGTGCTCTAAAAGCACCTTTGTCAGGGTAGAATCCTTCATACTGAAGGTCTCGGGTATAAGCATCAACCCCTCCCCAAAGTGTTCCCACCTATCATATCTCAGCACACGCCCTCCAAAAAAACTTTTTTTTTTTTTTTTTAAATACAAAGTATTTAACCCCTTAAGGACCAAACTTCTGGAATAAAGGGGAATTATGACGTGTCAGACATGTCATGTGTCCTTAAGGGGTTAAACTAGGAGGGGGACAAAAGGGTGATAAAACATCAATCCAATTGCCCCCCAAAACAAGGACAGAAAATAACTGTAACGAGTGTGTTAAAAAATGATAAGGTTAGAGTCATGTCTACAAATGCTCGCAGTTTAGGGAATAAGATCCATGAACTCGTGGCAATAATGGCAACTGATATTGTAGATTTAGTGGCTGTTATTGGCACATGGTATAATGAGAAAAATGACTGGGACATAGCAATACCAGGGTACTCTTTATATAGAAAAGAGAATGGAAGAAAGGGGAGGGGTGGCCCTGTATGTGAAAATAGAAGTTAGTGAGGCAAACAAAAAGTCAGTTTAGGTTACTTTAGAATTTGGTAATCACACAGTAACTCGTGTAGGTGTGATTTACAGGCCCCCTCGACAAACAGAAGTGTTAGATAATCTACTAGTTGAAAAAATAGCTAAAATTACTTTAATCTTCCTGATGTGAACTGGAAAACCAAAACAGCACACAATATTCTAAACTCCCTACTGGGATTATCTCTAAAACAAGTCGTTCAAAAGCCCACTCGTAAGTAGGCCATACTAGATTTAGTGTTAACAAATGGAGATTTAGTATCAGATATTACTGTAGGGGAAAGTTTAGGATCTAGTGATCACCACTAATACTAATATAAGAAACGTGACTGGGTCACACCACACAAAAACAAAAGTTTTAGATTTTAGAAAAACAGACTTTTCTAAAATTAGAATATGTGTAAATGAGTCATTATCAGACTGGAGTCCAGGAGAAACAGAATTATTTAAAAGTCGCACTACTGAAAGCAATAGAAAATTTCTAGGCTTGTTAGTAAAAGCAAAAAATTCAAGAATCAAGAAATCAAGAAAAAAGTGGTACTCGCAGAAATGGCCCACATAGCAAAAAAACTAAAAGTTAGCATTTAGTAATTATAAAAAAACAAACAAACAAACAAACAAAAAAAACAGTGAGGAAGACAAGACAGATCTATAAGATTAGACAGAAAGAGGCTAAGCAACTTATAAGAGCATCCAAAGCACACACAGAGAGAGAATAGCAGTCCGTAAAAAAAAGAAAAAAAAAAAGGGGGGACACATTTTTTTTAGATAAATGAGAAAAGGAAAGTTACAAAAAAAAAGGTTTAGTTAGATTAAAAACAAAAAAAGGGGGGCCGTGGCTTGGCGCCGAAAGAGAATGGCGGCTTAAATCCAGCGCTCCGAGCCTTGCAGCCCAATCCAGCAACAATCAGCACCCCCAGAGACCCGATGGGCCGCACTAAACGAGCACAAATGACCGCGTCCACACCGAGGACACAGAAGGATGGACCATCCGCCTCCATCCGCGCCTACCTGCTCACCCCGGAGATTCTCGACTCGCAACATGAGGCATCCAACATGGCGCCTGCCTCCCCGGGATCCACAGTGTCGGAGGACAGCCTGCAAACCTCCACCGGCACCCGAGACACAGAGGGACCCTCACACAAATGGTATGCCTTATTTGACTCCCTCGCAAAGAAAGAAGACCTACACACTATAGTCCAGGAGGTAAAATCAACCCTCCGAACGGAGATAGCCTCACTGCGCACCTCCCTGTTAGATTTGGAGGGAAGGGTGACCGCACTAGAATCTGCATGGGAATCAGCAGGTCCAGTACCCCAGCAAAAACACAATAATGACAGACAGCTTATGGACCTGCGGCTCCATGTTGAAGATCTTGATAACAGGAGCCGCAGGAACAATATCAGAGTGAGAGGGCTGCGTGAGCCAGCAGGCCCAGAAAATCTGAGGGAGACCCTAACCCCACTCTTTAACCTCATACTGAATAGGCCCCCTGAAGCGCGCCTATACATTGACTGAGCACACCGCGCTCTTCGCCCGAAACCGCCACCTACAGCACCGCCAAGAGACGCCATCTGCTATATACAGGATGTCCAGCTGACAGAAGACATCATGAAGGGAGCACGCACAGAACGAACATGGCGGTACAAAGGCCAAAACGTGGAGCTCTACAATGACCTCTCCCACCTCACCCTGCAAACGCGCAGAGCTGTCAGACCGATCACGACTCTCCTCCAGGAACACCATCTAAGATACCGATGGCACTTCCCGTTCGCACGTACAGCAAGGAAGGATAACATAGAGGCTACAATACGACTGCCAGCGGATGTCTCCATCTTCCTGGACACCCTGGGTCTACCAGCCACCTCGGTTAGAGACTGGCCCCTCAACGAGAGAAACCTAGGCAGACCGGTAACTCGACCCATCAGCGCAGACGGAATGGACGTGGGCACTATCCCGCCCCACCAAACAGCACAAGAAGAATAAAGCTTGGGGACAATGGAGACCCGACCAGCAACACTCAAGTAGACCCCAAGGTGACACTCTAGAACGGACGTACAATGTGCAAGGACAAACATAAACTTTGTGCAACAAAGAGACTTTATTTTTTTATTTTTTTTTGTTGTCGCACCAAAACTGCCCTCACGGACTCACCCAGAAGATCCTGCCCACGAATACCTGGCGTTGTATATATAATAAGTCCTGTACTATGTAATGCCACATTATATTGCTAGAACACCAGCCAAGTGGGAACCATAGACTCCGTGGCGCTTTACGCACAAACACATGAGAGCTCAGAACGCGGAGCTGAGACCAAAGGGGTGGGGGCTGGGGGAGGAGGGAGGGGGGGGCTGGAGGTATGGGGGGGGTGGGGAAGGACCCACACACATAGGCGCCACGGACGATAGCACCCCTGGACAAGACACAGCGAGACGACACGACCCCCTAAGCGGAAAAGATATCCACCCCCCGTTGACAAAACCCACGGCCCGACACACATTCAAACCCATGCACGAATGACAGGACTACCCCGCCCACCCACTATGGACTCAGAACCAAAAGGGGAAACCGACCAGACCCGGGAACAAATGAAGACGGACCACACACGAAAATACCCCGCATCCCAAGGACGACTATGACCACACTACCTCCAGGGACCGACAAACCTCCCGCACACACACAGACACACCACCTGCAACCACCAAAATGCACCACTCTCACACACAGACAAGACCCGACCCCCAACGACCCGCACCATGGAATGGGGAAACATTAAGAGTGTAATTGCAGAGAGACGGTTGCTGGCGGCCTCCATGATATGTCTCTAACAGTTATCAGTTTGAAATACTACTCTAGTAACCTGCCATACAAATGTTCTAAACTTGTTATACAAATGTTTTTTAAATCTGTTGAATATGAATGTTGCATGTTGACGCTTCTACACAGCTATATCACCCACGGTCTCACCACATAACATAAAAGCTCTAGTAGCAGGGCTCGGACTCCCCGGCCACCTGACCAAACAAACCACCAAATTAACTTTGCGAGAGAGCAAAGAACCGCCACCCACCTCCCCACGGGCTCACTGCCAAACCACTGGCCAGGCTCACTGAACACTCGCTATATACGTGAGACCTCACCCCAGAGGCAGATTGCCCCTTATTGCCGTCCATACGGCCCACACCCTCTAACTCGAGGGAGATAGCGAACACAGAAGAACAACACACGACCGCACATAGAACCAGACCCACAAGAGGCAAGGAGAGAAGACACACTCCCGAAACTAACTAACACCCTACACAAACACACCGCAAAGGATCAGCCACAGCATATACAGCTCTCCCGCGTGCCCCCGGCGGTGGACGACTAAAACGTCCCGGTGGGCGCATGCGGGCGACCACTAGACCCCCCTAGCCGCCCTTCCCTCTTCCCCCCCTTTTTTTCTTTTTCTTTTTTCTTTCTTCTCTTACTTCTTTCCCCTCTCCTCCTTCCCCTCCCCTCTCTCTCCCAGGCCCTCCCCACACAGCCACCCGTGTCAGGATGGCGTCCCCCCGGCCCGGGCCGGCCCTCAAACTCCTCACGATCAACGCTAAAGGACTCAACTCCCCACAAAAGCGTGCAAGGGCACTGAGAGAACTGAAAGCCCTAAATGTATCCATAGCGTTCTTCCAAGAAACCCACTTCAAAACTGACAAGCGGCCCAAGTTCTCGAACAAAAATTACCCGCTGAGTTTCCACGCCACCAACCTGGACTCAAAATCTAAAGGAACGGCGATACTTTTTTCCGCCGACGTACCATTCCAAATGGAAGAAAACCTATCAGACCCCAATGGAAGATACCTCTTCCTGAAGGGCACAATCCATGCCACACGCTTTACCTTCGCCAACCTATACCTCCCTAACAAGGGACAAAAACCCTTTCTAAGGAAAGCCCTGACGGCATTAGACCTCTTCAGCGACGGCATACTAATTATTGGCGGCGACTTTAACGCACCGTTGGATCCAAGACTGGACACATCCGCAGGCCACTCGACCCTTCTAGACCATGTACTCAGAGGCATGCGAATCACCCTGCATGAATTCCAAATGTCAGACTGCTGGCGCACCTTGCACCACACAGAGAAGAATTACACGTACTACTCCCCACCTCACAATTCGTACTCACCTATAGACTACTTCTTCCTCCGCCACCGCCACCTAGATGACCTCCTCTCTGCGACAATAGCCCCTGTGTCCTGGTCGGACCATGCCCCGGTCATCATCACGATAACCTCACCAACACCATACCAGAAACAATAGACCTGGAGACTAAACGAGTCACTGTTAGAAGACCCCTTAATCCAGACAGAGATACAATCCCAAATAGACCACTTCTTTCAAACAAACAACACACCGGAATCCACTCCGGACAAGGTGTGGGAAGCACACAAATGTGTGATACGCGGCATCCTGATTCGACATGGCGCACAACGGAAAAAACAGCGCACGCTAAAAACAGCAAACCTCTCGCAGAAAGTGGCGGACTTGGAAAAAACAGCATAAAACCACACTCAACGACAACACCTATGCGCAACTAGTCGCGGCGAGAGCAGCACTGAACACCCACCTCTCCCAACGGATTGCCTTCCAATACAGACAAGCCCAGAAGACCTATGAATTCGGCAACAAGAGCGGCAAGCTCCTGGCAAAGGCCCTAAGGAAAGCCAGACAAAAATGCTTTATCTCAGAGATCAAATTCAAAGGAGCCACCCACCACACCCCAAAGGAGATAGCGGACGGCTTCCGACGGTACTACGAATCCCTGTATCACCTCCGCAGCCAGGGAGACGAGACGGGAGACCTTGTCGCACCTAAACCCGACAGACAAAGCGCATATCGCGCCAAACACCTCACATCCAAAATAGACGCGGAAACAGCTCAAACATTGGAAGAGCTAATAACACCAGAGGAATTAGCCCTGGCACTGAAAACAATCAAGAATGGGAAAAGCCCGGGCCCCGACGGCTACACCATTAAGTACTATAAAACCTACTATAAAACACTGGCTCCACATCTACTTAATATGCTAAATGCCATCAAGGAGGGGGGGAACCTCGACCAGAACACCCTAAAGGCGCACATTGTAGTGATACCCAAAGAAGGTAAAGACCCCACGGAATGTCCAAGTTACCGACCGATCTCCCTGTTGAATACAGACTTGAAACTTTTAGCTAAAATCCTGGCACTCTGCATCCAACCCCTCCTGCCAAAGCTGATACACCTGGACCAGGTTGGATTTGTCAAAAATAGAGAGGCCAGAGACAACACCACCAAAGTAATCAACGGCCAGGATACAGACAACACCAGCACTTCTAATCTCCACCAACGCGGAAAAAGCGCTCGATAGAGTAGATTGGACCTTCCTATTCGCGACGCTACAACACCTAGAGTTCGGCCCCAACATGAGGACGTGGATCGCAGCTCTCTACAACAAACCGACGGCGTGTGTCTATGTCAACAGCACACTATCAAAACCATTCCAGATACACAATAGCACCCGACAGGGATGCCCCCTCTCACCTCTGCTTTTTGTACTCAGCCTGGAGCCATTCCTGAATGCGGTACGCAGCAGACCGGACATTAGGGGCATACAAGGACAAGTAAGATATCGGCTTACGCCGACGATCTACTGTTTACAGTTCGAGAACCACAAGCCTCACTCCCAGCTATCATGCAAGAATTCGAGGACTACGTGGCGGAGCCTGGCTGTGGAGCTAAACGGGCGCACACTGTAAGAGCTCCTGGGCCTAAACAAGCGGATTGGATTATAAACATGGGCCAACCTGGCGATTTGGACCCGAACCGGCAGGACCCGGCTCAGTAAGCATCTGGGTACCGGGGGATACCCCTTATGAGCGTTTAGGCCACTGGAATCCCCGAACCGAGGCTTGCGGCCACCGCGTGATAGGCCGCTCTCTCAGCTCTCGGAGCCGCTGAGCAACTGCTGCAACACAGCTGCCCTCCTCCCCCCCCCCCCGGACCGGAGGGGGTTATCCCGGTCCAGCTCCAGACCCAAAGGAGCACAAGCCGAAAGCACAATGTCACAGCACCTACCCAAAATGGCGGCTGCATGCAGGGGAAAGACACAAGGGCGCCACGCTGGCCCACAACTACTAAGCGATGACCTGCCAGCCCGCATCGACCAACTGTTTGCAAACTTCTGGAAGAGGCTGCAGGAGAAACTGGTACTCGGAGCTGGACAAGACACGGCACCACAACGATCTGCCTCCCTCCATCAACGTAACGCCTCCATGGCACCGGGATCGGGCCAGACTGGGCCCTGTCTGACCCCGCGGAGAAGGGGAGCAAGGGGAAGCCTTAAAGCCCCAGACAGCCCCACCTGTCCAATGCATGGTATGCCAACCCAAACCGACCCACGATGCACGACCGCCCTCCCAAGATCGTGTAAGCGCTTACCCCGAGGTCACCAGACACAGTCCTCAAAGGCACCGGCGGCAGAAACTCCGTTCATGCGGCGAACCATGCACCGCACACCCACAAGCTCAAGACCGCGCAGAAACACACACTCACGGTGAAGACCTCACCAGAGAAGCCGCAGAAGCAATCAACGTCATTAACGGCAGCACGGTGCAAGCTCAAGCCTGACAAGCCGGGAAAGGGTTCAGCCCTGACTGCCGAAACATACTGCCTCTCTTCTAAACCTCAAAGCTTGGATACTCGCCATGGGGGCTACCCCAGACACGGCATCTGCAGACAAACCCGGAAAGCAAGCGGCCAGATCAAAAGAGCTCACTCACAGCTCAAAGGCATCCAGACCAAGCTACACTGGACGACACACAAGAGGATGCCGCAGCTGCCCACCACTGGGACTCGCATGATGTCCGAGGTACCAGGATAAGCTCTCGCAAGTACTAGGGCCAAGGCTACACTGGGTGGCCCACTCAAGACTTTCCCTAACCAAGGAGGTCGGAAGCCAAGTCAGGGCATAGGGTGAACTCCCAACAATGCACTACCTGTGGCGTACATTTCAGCTACTGCCTTGCCTCAACTCCACTGACTGACATGTACCAACCCTTGCCTGGACTATTGGCGCTATGTTTCCTAATCATATAAAGCCACATCCCCAGGCATAGATGAGGTTTAATCATTTTCATTGTTCTTCTGGTATATTTGTCTCCCCAGTTACTGTTAAGACAAACGTTGGTTACAAGTTAATCTTTTACACATAGTCCGCTAACGAGCCCAGCTAACCTCCTTTGTACACGCCCTGACTAACACCTCTGTTTAAAACGATAGTTCAGCTTGTTATTTAAAATGATAAAAATGTGCACAACCCTCCAATGCTATGATACAACTTTCTGATGTATGTTATTGCTGCCGTCATGGCACTTCAAATCTGTTTGTCAGCCTTAACACCACTTCCCATTGCTCCAGCCATGGACCGCAGGGGGGGGCTTTACTTGAGACCAAGCGACCACAAGATAAGCATACCTACCTATAGCTTAACCCATAATCATGCAAGCTGCATCAGCTACTCAGCACACATAGCGCATACTGTCAAGCAATCCATATAGCCTACCAAGCACAGTGATAATTATTTTCACCCCTTTGCTTAGCAACCTGCAACAAGCATATACAGTACGTATAAATATCAGCATATCACTAGGCTGTTCAAAATGTCTACAATATGAAAATGTCTACAAAATCAAAATGTCTAGCTAGCATTGTATTGTGGTTGTCTCTCCTAACACACCATTAACAAATACAATGCCTACAACCTGCATCACAACTGTCTAGCTAATCAACACACCTAACCTGCTGAATATCATTTACTCAAATGCTATTTTAACAAGATAAATGTTCAGTCAAGCTTGTTATCTATATATATAAAAATGTGCAAACTTCTGTGCCACAGTTTAATTTCTGTGATTCCTGAAACATGCCATTGTGGCGTCTGTTGATAACCTGTAATTATCTGCACAACCAAAATAAAGAATAAAAAAAAAAAAAGAATTCGAGGACTACAACGCACTCTCCAATTTGAGCATCAACTATACAAAATCGGAGATACTAAATCTAGGCTGCGAACGCGCCCTAACGACAAACCTAAAAGCACGATACCCATTCCACTGGTGTAAAGACGCGATAAAATACTTAGGCATATGGCTCACTGCAGACCCACACCGCATATTCAACCACAACTCCCCCCCCCTCCTTGACCGCATACTTAAAGACCTCGGAGAATGGGACATACCGCACATCACCTGGCTGGGACGAGTAAACGTTCTCAAAATGAACGCCCTACCACGCTTCCTATGCCTGATGCAAACACTCCCAATTTTCATCCCCCAGACCTTCCTAGCCCAAATACGTGCAGCCTTCATGAGATATGTCTGGAGGAACAGAACAGCTAGAATAAAATATGACATCCTCACAAAACCCAAACCACAAGGGGGCCTGGGACTCCCCGATCTCAACAAATATCACAGAACCATCCACCTCCAACGAATTGCCGAATGTACCTTAAGGACGGAAGATAAGCTCTGGATCGCCATAGAGGCAAGCTTCACCCAACCCCCACTCCACACACTACCATGGATGCCCCCACAACAGATAAAGGGACACGGAAAGGGACATCCCACAATATCAGCCACCCTAATGGTCTGGAAGAAAATAGCAGACAACAAAGACCTCGCCCCCCGACATCCCCCTTGCACAATATCACAGACAACCCTAGATTTCACATGATCGACAGCAACCAAACCATGACGAGCCTAGGCCTACCGACCCCATGCAGGCTACAACATCTCCTGGAAACCGGGAACATCCCCCCACTAACGGAATTACCCACACCCGAACCCCCAAACCCGATGACTACACTCAGGTACCACCAACTAGTAAGCGCACTAAAAACAATACCCGACCTCCAAACTGCGGCAAGACCACTAACCCCGTTCGAGAACTTATGCACCCAACCGGCACCCACGCCACACGCCATATCACTACTATACCAAATGCTGAACACACCGAGGGGAGACGCCCAACCGCCATACTTTGTAAGATACTGGGAGAGAGATCTTGGACACCCATTAACCCAAGACCAGTGGACCACAATGTTCACAATGACGCACAAAACCTCCATAAGTACCAAATACCAGGAATCGGGGTACAAGATGGTATCACACTGGTATAAAACCCCCGAGAAACTCGCGACCATGCACGCATCGAGCGCGCTGGAATGTTGGAGATGCGAAACCGAACTGGGCACTCTATACCATATCTGGTGGACATGTCCCCGGATCCAGCCTTTTTGGAAGGAGATTCATCAAGCAGTCACCACGCTAACAGACAACGCGGTCGAACTCACACCAGAAAACTACCTGCTACACCTGACACCCCTACCACTAGCTACATACAAAAAAACAATCACACCGTACCTAATCAACGCAGCACGCAGCCTGATCCCAGCATTCTGGAAAAAGACTGCAACCCCATCCATGAAGGACTGGATAACAAGGGTTGAAGACATGAGAACCATAGAAGAACTAATCCTAACAGCCAGAGGACAAACCCAGAGATACCAAAAGATATGGTTTCACTGGCTTCGATGGCTAACGACCAGACAACCATAAAATACCCATTCCTGAAGAAATGGAGGTAGGACCCTGGGAACCAGAGGAGAATCCCAGGGACACGACCGGTAATGGACGCAAGGACCGACCACCGATGGGGAACGAGGGGTGTCTCCAAGGAGCTCCGGACCGGGGGAGGAAGCTACGGGTGGGGCGCGACACCGCACCCCCCTCCATATGGCCTTGGCACCAGAACTACTAGCCAGGAACACTCACACACCCTAGCGTGACCAACCCTGGCGCTGCCCCCACCGCAGGAACCCCTCGCAACAACGCACTGACATGCACCACTCCCACGCATGCCCGCAGCCAAAGCTCAGAGACTCACATGCCACACACCAGGGGAGAAACGGGGCCTGACCCCGAACAACCCTGATACCCACCATAGTGCCCCATTATCCCACACACACCCAAACAAGGGACGGTTCTCCCTAACGTAAGGAGACATACGACAGGAATCCCCAGGGCACTTCCACATAGCCACATCAGCCACTCTGCCAACTCATTAACAGCACACATATCCCTGGCACAGGGGACACCCTCACACAGGGACATGAAAGAATAACGAGAAGGGAGACAGAGAGACCTAAGGAACTAGACACACGATTAGAGACGACTAACTGAAGTAAATAGCGAGGTAGGCAATACAACAGCCTTTGACAGAATATACATGAAGCCAGAAAAAATACATGAGAAGGAAGTTTAGGACACTTGAGACACCAACACACCAGACACCAGGAGAGACAACAAGAGAGACCAAACCAGAAAACGGGAAACAATCCCCAGACAAGAAAAGAGACATGAGTACATCAAAACAAGCACAGCCCAAAAACCTCACTACTCCGTCAAGCATGTAAAGAACCGAGACACGGACGAACACCTGAGACCCCCAAACAAACAACGGGTACTTTCCCTACACACCCCCTAGTAACCAAGACCACAGAGAAGCTATGCTTAAAACTCCTGGGAATGTGCAACCTTCTCCAATGACACACTACTACAAAAACATATTGACACAATAATGACATGTTCCTCTACCCAACAATTAACGTTGGAATACTATGTTTTATAAATGTTATGAATATTTTGTAACAACTGAAGACATACTTAAACATGTTTGTAAAATGTCCATGCACGCTTAATAAAAACCTTTGGAATGAAAAAAACCAAAAACAAAAGAAGGAAGGTATATAGATGAGGATAAAGGTCTAGCTGACTGCCTCAATTAATATTTTTGTTCATTATTTACAGATGAAAATGAAGGAAAGGGACTTCACTTAGCAAAAAGGCCAAATGAGTCATTTCTTACATATGAGTTTACAGAGGAAGAGGTTCTATTTCAACTGTCAAAAGTAAAGACAAATAAGTCAATGGGACCTAATGGAATAAACCCAAAGCTATTAAAAGAGCTTAGTGGTGTACTAGCAAAACCATAAACAGATATATTTTTTTTTTTTGCAGTGCATACGAGGGTAACATACAGTCATGTAGTGCCCCAATGGCAATCCACAAGCAAGTTTCAAAACAATGATAGCATAACATTGAGAGCATCGGGGTACAGTAGAACAGTGCACTGTATAAACGCATCTTGGATGAGTCGTGTAAAATAGGCTAAACATTGCTAAAGGTAAGGTTGCTTAGGTGGTAGTTAAGATTAGGTTACATGCTGGACAGGGTTCAAATGCGAATTACTTGTGTCGTGTCTGTTTGGGCACATGCTAGGTATCACGCAGTTGGCCCCGTGGAAATGTTAGTCGATTACATAGAAGGTACATAAGTTTATGGTATTGGCCCCAGGGGTCAGGTCTGTAGTTAAGTACATGTCAAATATACAATATGCTATGCGGAGGCTAATGATTAAGTGGCTGGGAGGCAAGGAAAACACAACAAGGGGGGCATGCAGGCATTATATGCTGGTACGAGTTGCTGAGTATATGCTTAAATGTAAGCTAGATATGTGAGCTAGTTAACATCGCCCCTTAGACCCATATAACTACACATACGTGACATTGGTAGGGCTGGAGCGTTAAGACAGGCACATTGTGAGACATGTATGACTGAGCACAGTCAGGAGGCTTATGCAGTAAAGTATACACGGTAAGTGCTTCGAGTAATTATGTCCCGCTTGGTGCTGCAAGCTGTCCAGTGTTGCGTGTCCGCTATGTCTCGATGAGCATAGTTCCTGCCCGCTGCGCCCCAAGGTGTGTGCGGCTAGTCTATCGGTCAGATCAAGGCAGTGTGCAGAGATGTTGCGACCGGCTGTTTCAAAGGTTTTGGCTCAAGTCCAGGTTACGTGGTAGTTTCCCCCTGTTGTTCTTCATACTCCACCAGGTATGCAGTTGCGTCTCGAGGTGGATGTCGCCCGTCCTCAAGTTTCCCCGGTGTTGTGGTGGTACTGCGTCCGGATGCCACTAGCCTGAGGCCTGAGGCCTTTGTAGGCGCTTGCGCCCTTATGCCATTGATCCCTTCAGTAGGATCGTGGGCCCTGGGTTCCAATCCCAATCTTCTCCCAGGGTGTATGGCAGGCTGCAGAGGGGTTCCTCTTGGTGAGCGCCCAGCCCAGAAGAAGGGCGAGCGGTCTCATGGGCAGCCCCGTCCACGTGAGCAGTGTGTCGAGCAGGGTCTTCAGGGCTTTGCGCCCGGTGAGTCTCTGGGCTTGGGCACCGTTGTATGGTGTGAGTTGCAGCATTGTGTGCCATGCCAGGTTGTGTCTGCTCTCCGGCTCGGATTCTGCAGGTCGGTCATCGCACACGTGGCCCCCACCATCTTGGCCCTGGGCCTGCATGGTGGTCTGGTAAAGCCTCCGAATGAAGTTTTGGGGCATGGACCGGGATCACCCCCCCGGTCCGGAGGGGGGGGGTTCAGGACCGGATCCGCCGTTGTGTCGCATGCATGACGGGCTCCGTTGGGCAGGATAGTGGAGCGGCGGCCGTCCACTCCACTCACCGCCAGGCTGGATCCCGTTGGCTGCAGGGAAACCTCCTCAGGCGGACTAGAACTCCGGGAGCAAGCCTCTCCCCGGCTCCGGTAGCCCGTCTGTGTTTCCAGTCACGGTTGTTGGTCGCCTGGGTCTGTGTAAATCACGATTTATAACGTGGATAGGCCATGTTATGCAGGAGCTGCTCTTCCCTACGACCGCTCGGCTCGGCGGTCCAGCCCCACCCCCTAAACAGATTTATTTAACCAATCATTGATAACAGGAGTAGTCCCAGAAGACTGGAAATTAGTGAATGTTGTGCCCATTCACAAGAAAGGTAGTAGGGAGGAGTCAGGCAACTATAGGCCAGTAAGCCTTACTTTAGTAGTGGGGAAAGTAATGGAAACCATGTTAAAGGATCGGATTTTTGAACATCTAAAATCACATGGATTTCAAGATCAGAAACAGCATGGGTTTACTTCAGGGAGATCATGCCAAACTAATCTTATAGATTTTTTTTGATTGGCTAACTAAAATAATCAGATCAGGGTTGTGCAGTAGACATTGCTTACCTAGATTTCATTAAGGCTTTTGACACTGTTGCACATAGAAGGCTTATCAATTAACTGCAATATTTAAGTTTGGATTCCAATATTGTTGAATGGGTTAGGTAGTATCTGAATGACAGGCAACAAAGGGTGGTAGTCAATTAAGTATATTCGAAGCAAGGTCTAGTTACTAGTGGGGTACCTCAGGGATCTGTACTTGGACCCATTCTCTTTAATATTTTTATTAGTGATATTGCAGAAGGTCTTGATGGTAAGGTATGTCTTTTTGCTGCTGATACTAAAATTTGAAACAGGGTTGATGTTCCATGAGGGATAAACTAAATGGCAAATGATTTAGGTAAACTAGAAAACTGGACAGAGCTGTGGCAACTGACATTTAATGTGCATAAGTGCAAGATAATGCATCTTCAAAGTAAAAACCCAAGGGCAGGGTATTTGATACCCTACTAACCTCAACATCTGAGGAAAGGGATTCAGAAGTAATAGTTTCAGATAACTTTAAGGTAGGCAGACAATGTAATAGAACAGGAGATGCAGTAGAAAGAGGGAAGTGCTCATTCCATTGTAGAACTCACTTGGAATATTGTACGCAGTACTAAAGACCGTATTTCCAGAAGGATAATGATACTTTGGAAAGAGTTCAGAGAAGGGCTACTAAACTGGTTCATGGATTGCAGGATAAAACTTACAAGGAAAGGTTAAAGGAACTATTGAGTGGTCTGGGTGCCATCTCCCACTACTCTTAACCCTGCAAGTGTAGTTATTGCAGTTTTTTATAAACTGCAATAATTACCTTGCAGGGTTAACTCCACATCTAGTGGTTGTCTACTAGACAGCCACTAGAGGGCACTTCCTGTATCATAACACAGAAAACCTGTGCTAGAGCGTCGCTGGACGTCCTCACGCTGTGTGAGGACCTCCAGCGTCGCTCATTTTCCCACAGGAAAGCATTGAAAAGCATTTCTAGTACACTTTGTACACCTATATAAAGTGTGCTTGTATCTAAGATTAAATTTAACATTATATGGTGTGGAGCAAGCATGTCAAACTCGCGGCCCACAAGGGACATCTTTGCGGCCCGGCGAGCCGTGAGTACATGCTGGTGTTATAGCAGAGAAGGCACCTGCTTTCCCCACATTGCTAAAACGTACCAGGCCGGGGAGGAGGGCCAGCGAGGGAGCTCAGTGTTCCGGCTCCTCACTGCTCCCTTGCGCGCACTGTCTGTAGTGAAGCCAGGCGCCGGAATATGACATCATATTCAGGCACCCGGCATCACTAAACTGCGCGAGGAGCAATGAGGAGCAGCAAGGACCCCAGGGAGAGGCCCCACATCAGCTCCAAAAGGTAGGGAGCAATAAAGTAAAGTATGTGTGTGCAAGAATGTGTATGTGTATTTGTGTGTGTGTGTCTGTCTGTGAGTTTGCCTGTTAGTGTCTGTCTGGCAGTGTGTGTCTGTCTGTCAGTGTCTGTGTGCATCTGTCAGTGAGTGTGTGTTTAGCTCAGTGAGTGTGTGTGTGTGGGTCAATGTTGCATTGGCTGCAACTGGACAGTAGAGTACCTGGAGGTGCATGGAGGCACGCAACGCCACGTCACATTTCAACGTGACATCAACGTGCTCCACCTTCACAGGGTTTCAAGAAGTAGCGGGAGGATCAGATTTGGCACAGGGTGCGGATGACGCCATTTGGGGTATACCAGAGGCTGGACTCCGGAGTCGCATACTGGCAGCGGCAATGTGAGTGGAGTCTGCTTGTTGGTTTGAGGGGGGGTGCTGGGATTTAGTATATGGGGGAGGACTGGGATTTAGTATATAGAGGGGGTACTGGGATTTAGTAGAGGGGAAGGACTGGGATTTAGTATATGGGGGAACTGGGATTTAGTATAGGGCGGTGCTGTGGTTTAGTAGAGGGGGATGCTGTTTTTTGTTTTTTTTAATACTGTAATTTTCTAAATAAACTTAAGTTTCTATGTTTTTAGATGTTTATGTGGCCCGTGCTAGACTTTGAGTTTGACATGCTTGGTGTGGAGAATCTTTAAATGATATACTCATATAGATCTTTTTTTCCCTTTATCCCTTGCCTTTCACTTCCCACAATAAATATGCCATTTTTTGCATCAATGAAGGCTTGCACATGTGCAGTGGGCCTGGGGGTGGTGCTGGGTCTGCCGCAGCTGGCAGGAGGATGACTGGGGCAGGAGTACAGTGCCGATAAGGGTTGGCGGTTGTGATGAGCAGAACTTTACGTTGACATCACTTCCGCCAACCATGAATGGCATAGGATACATCCAAAACTGCTATCACTGGCCACCAATGACATTAGATTTCTAGAAGGCGCAAAACGCTTTATTCAATAGGATTATGAAACAACAGGTGGTAAAGAAACATTAAAGGGGAGGGGCCTGAACTTTATTGTGATTGGCCCAGTAAAGCACACATGTGACGAAAGAGGAGGGCTTACAAGGGATTCAAAAGATGGAAGGAGCGTCGCGGAGGAGGAGACAGCGACGAGGGACATTGCCGCTGTCTCAGGTAAGTCACTGAAGGGGTTTTCACCCCTTCAGTAACTGGGGATTGGTGGGTGGGAGGGAGAGGGACCCTCCAGTGCCAGAAAAATGGATCGTTTTTCTGGCACTGGAGTTTCCCTTTAACCAAGTCCTATGGAGCCCCAGGAATCTTCATTGGGAAGGTGCCATCCCCAGAATTTTGGAACTATACTTATTCCCCCAAGCCAAGATTTTAGGCTGTGGAAAAGGTGAGCTTGATATCTACTGTACATTTTAAAGATTTGAAGTAAATGTACTACACATATAGGCTCCACCACATGTGAGTGATCTAATTTTATTTAAGAAATTTGGTGTTAATTTCAGTACCATTTGCACTATATTTTGTCCTTTTTCCTTATCTTTTTTTTTTTTTTTAATTCTTTATTTTTCTGTGCATGGGAATAACAAACATGAGTAAAGTGCCACAACAGCACGCATAAAATGTGTATCAATATTCACAACTTGGCACCATAGTACTGCACATTTTTTTTTGATGATGTTGTTAGCAGTTAGGTACAAGCTATATACATTTTTAAGCAGGGGTTAGGTTTTGCACATTTTTATGAGTTAAATATACAAGCTGGAACATAGGCCTGCAGTTGCAGCCTGAGGGCGTACAAGATATATACCAGCATCGCTGGCAACAATTATACAAGCTTGGTCATTTCTTAGAGACACTGACACATTGTGCAGACCGAAACTTCGGTTATACTCGTGTAGCTTGGAGTGTGTACTGAGTCGTACCTTGAGTGAATGTGAGCCTATAGGAGGTAGGTGTCCATGCTGCGTAGGTTACACGCTGTACTTATTGTTGGTCTGTCGGCTATGTCAGTGTGCTTAATAGTGGTGTAATTGGGCCTTGAGTGCCAGGAGGGCAGAGGTGCATTAGGAAGGCCCTAGGGACTTATTGTCCCTCGCTTCGCTGGGTGTTATGTGGGGGGAGGGCAAGTGTGTGTCAGTGTCAGACGGACCTATACTTGTGTATTGGTTTAACAGATGTAAGGGCCGCTGAAGTCGTGTGTATGGTAGCGTCAGGAGCATTTGTGTGTCCAAGTGAGAGTGGACATCGTGTGTAATAAAAGAACATTTGAAAATTAAACTAAGTGGCTTCTACTGAAGTCGTTTGTAAACGTGTTCGCAAGTAGTTTAACAGTTCAAAACAAAATATTGAGCCTTCTTGTTTGGGAAACCTGGTGCAATTGGGGCTTCGTTCAAGTGGCAGTGTCCCGTTCCCCTCCGAGGACGAAAGGAGGTATGTCAACGTCCCATATCCTTTGGGGTTGCGTCGCTGGCTCCAGCCCAGGCAGGCCTAGGTCTCTCAGGAGTTGTGGGCCTTCGGAAGGGTTTGTAGCTTTGTAGGTTTTGCCTTCTTTCATGCACATCAGTGCTCTTGAGTTAGTCCATCGGTAAGGGATGTCAGCCTTTTGTAGTTGCTACGTGATTGGGCGCATCGTTTTCCGCCACAGTAGCGTGGCTTTGCTGAGGTCTTGATAGAATGTGAGTGAGTGAGTCTCAAACTGGAATGGGGTGTTCCCCCCGTAGTGCTTGCAACAATCGTTGTTTATCCGCAAAGGATCTACAGCATAGTATAACGTCCCTAGGTTGGGAGTTTGGTGTTTGTAGGGGTGTCGCAATGCGGTAAAGTCCGTCATGGGCAAACAGTTTAGCGTGCTTGGTTGGGAGAATAGCTGCTATGAGTCGCCTGATGAGGTGAGGCAGTTCTTCAGCTGGTACAGTGTCCTCTATTCCCCGTATTTTGACATTGTTTTGTCTGCTTTTGTCTTCCAGTGCATCCAGTCTGGCTGCGATTTGGGAGTGAGAGGTTTGTAGCTGCTTTAGTGCTTCCTCCTGGGTGGCCATGTCTCATTTCGTGTCTGCAGAATCCTCCTCGGATGCTCGTAGGCGTTCTGTTATGGCCTGCATTTCGGCTTTTACCAGGTTAAGTTCTGCAAAGAACATGTCCTGGAAGTGTGCCAAAAGGTCGTGGATGTCCCGCTTTGTTACAGGCGGTTCTGGTTCGGGTGTAACCTTGGTGCCTTTCTCGGGTATAGTGTCCACCACTGGGTCGGGTGTAATTTCCCGCCTGGGGGATGGAGGCCCCCGTGTGCGGGGCGTTGTGGTCAGCATCTGGCTGATGTCATAGTTGGAGGCTGCTGCGGCAGGGGTCGGTTTTTGAGATTTACGGCCCATCGGGGTTCCAGGTATGGTCCCGGTTTCGTCCGCTTTCTGAGGGATCGTGTCCCAGTAGTCTCCGTCCCAGGGTGTGATGCGTGGCTGTCGCGGGATTCCAGCTCGGTAGGCCCGAGGCACCTTGCGCCGGATTTTCGCGCCCGTCGGGCATAAAAAAGGCATCCACGGTTCCGGAATGTTAACCCCAGTACGAGGGTCTCAATTCTGGCTTTGATTGCTCGTTGGTGCGCCGTTTTTTGGCAGATTTTCGGTCGATGATCGAGGAGCTGGGTGAAATGGCGTCTGCTCCTGAACGCCGTTGGCTCCGCCCCCCTTTCCTTATCTTTTATGTACTTGACATACACCTTTTGTATATCAAGAATTCATGGGGTAAGTTTAACCCCTTCACATATTAAATTTATAATAGTGCTAAGGTGTAATTTTGACTTATACCAAACGTTTGTTTGTTTGTTTGTTTTTATTCAGTCACTAATTGACAAAAGAATACAATAGAAATTTATAGCAACGGCCAATTATTCCACAAGGGGGAAAACAAATCCTTCTTGATTCCAATAAGACAGTCAGAATTTTCCTTTGTTTAACAACCTGTTCGCATACATATTAACTATGTCCTTGAATATTCTGTGTAAAATAAACAAACAACATCCAAGCCTTGCATCAATGATTTTGTGGCGTCCTGTGAGTATACACCTTGTTTACATTTCTGCGTACAACTTGCAATTATTATCTATTAGAAATAAAAAAAATGTCTAAGCCCGCTTCACATGGATGCCTTTTAACTCTCCTAGTTTTGGCAGGACAATCCAGAGTTCAAGATCCTGTCCCACCATACCAGATGGTCAGAGCTGCCCTGAATCAATCTATCCCCTTTTCAGGCAGATCTGCCAACACTCTCCATCTCCGTCTGGCCCACACCTCAACCCATCCTGTGTGCATACCAGAGTAAGATTAACATTAGACAACCAGCTAGGGCCTATGGGGTAGAAAGTGGCTCCAGAACCTTAAATTTGCAGAGCTCCATTGACCACCCCTATTTAACCCCTTAAGAACACATGACATGTCTGACATGTCATGATTCCCTTTTATTCCAGAAGTTTGGTCCTTAAGGGGTTAAAGAAGGAATGGAAGGCCCAACCAGTAATGTAACTTGCCGAGGGCCTGGTTGGATGACCTTTTTTCTATGTATAAATTAACCTGTGATCTTGCTCACTGATTAGTGCACCTTTGCAGTATCTGATGAAACCACATGTTTGTGGTTCAATTTCAGCCTTCATTATTCTGTGATGCTTTCCCAATGAGATTCATAAAGTATGAACCATTGAGTTGGGAAATGAATAGCCTCCAATCTGCAGGGCATACTTTAAACCCATTATATTCTTCATTCACTATGCTGCTTACTGATATCATGGAATAGAGATCTTATATTACATCACAACGTGTCAATGTTACACATAAGAGCAGATACCAATCATCCACTGCACCCCTACTGTGATAAACCGTCTCTCAATGAGGTTTAAATAGAAACCTGGCCATTTAAGTTTCACAGAGTTGCCTGATCGAATTGCAAATAATATGTCATACATGTGACACTGAGAATTAAGGAAAGGCATGCAACAGCACTCAATGCTTTATTGTGTACAGCAAATGCAATATTTCTGCAGAAAGAATCAGGAAACCAATGCCAGTCAAATAGTTAACGTTTTGCTGAATTCAATATCTCTTCATATTCCAAGGGTCAGTGGGGATGGGACACGTAAACTAGGAAGTCAGAATCCTGTTTCTGCGTGATCAGGCAGTGAGGACAATGATCAGCGAACTACAGAGTGAGTGTGACAGCAATAACTTTTCTGTTCTACTCATTAACGGGAGTTTAACGATTCCTAAAAGATTACTAAAAAAACATGGCTTAGCTGTCCATTTCTCCCGTCACTACTATACAGATCTGTGTTTAGATCATTTTAGGCAGCAAAGGGTGTAAGAACGGTCATACTATTTGTGATGATGCAATAATGTACATTTTCCCACGGGTACTAGTAATTTAGAAACTGATTAATCACATAAAAGGGGTTCTTCAGTTTCTGACTTTATATACTGCCTTGGGTTATTTTCTCGTATTAGTCGCTCTCTTCTTCATAGACTGTCACTTTCTCCTGTAATTTAATACTGTCTTTCTGGCTGTCACATACTATGATATTTATATCCCACCATTCTCAGTGTCCCGAGATTTGCAAACCCGCTTGCTGGACTTACATTTTCTAACTTCAAATATCAATTATGCTCTTAAGTGTATTCAACCATTTCTTACAGATTTTTCTAACCCTTCTCATCTCCAAAAAATGAGGTATCACAAATACTCAGTGCATCAGCTTTAGGGTAATGTCTGGCTAGAAGTTATTACACTTTAATAAAGATCCTTATAAGATTATAAGGTGCACAATATGCTACAGGTTTTTCCATTTCATATAGCCAAGATTGTGTCCATACAATTCCGGAGAGAGCAAAGAGCTCAATGTCCAAATGTAAGGTTTGTCAGATGCACTGCTCTTTCTAGTACAATATAATTGTGAAGTCCAATTCAGTCCTCAAACCATTGCATTATAGAACGCTGTTACTATTCTTCCCTTTAGAACAGAACGCTGTTACTACTGTTCCTTCTATTACAGAACGCTTGCTACTACTGTTTCACATTCATTTCTTGAAAGTGAAATTTTGTTTTGAAAAAGAAAAAAAAAGTAATTTAAAAAAAAAATAGATACATTCTGCAAATATATAATTTGGTTTCTAATGAATCCTAGCCGCTGATGACACATCTGTGGGAAATATTAAATATTTAACCACTTCGAGCACTTAAATTAAAGTGCACTTGCTATGTAATGTAATGAAACAATTCATACAAGTGCTATTCAAATTGCTGGATAACATACCGATAGAATTTCATTCTTTGACATCTTCTCTATCACATATGGATAAATACTACAAATATGAATAGCACTGTTAATACCGCGTGTTACTCACTGTGAGATAACATTGTAAGATGTGATAGCCACAAATGGTAGCATACGTCAGGTAAATGTAACACATTTAGTTTCAATTGTAAATACAAATTTTCACTTAAAACGTGTATGTCGAGTTTTTTATAGCTTGTATATAGCTTTCATTTGGAATTTTTTAGATGAAATGTTCAAGGGAGGTATACACAATAAGGCCAACAGACTGCCCAGGAATAATTGAAATGTGGGCAATTTTATGATGGTTTATTAGTCATCAGTGAATATACAGCAAATTGAGCGTATATATACAGTACAAGCAGCCCAAGGACACAGAAGAGGTGGCACATGATCTTTGGGCCCAACTCACTTAAATCTGTGCAGGTGCAGCTCATCAATATACAAGTGGAACTTTCCCAGAGAAAAGCAGATCAGGAGGATAAAAGCCAAAGCAAGAATCTCGAAATGAGATGCATCTTTGAGCAGAATTACTTAACTTTCTCCCACAATACAACTTCAAAAGGATTGTACCTCTAGAAACAGACCAACAATGGATGGCTGCTACTGCATTAACAGACCTACTATGGCCCTCAAATCTACTTAGTGAGACGTCATAGTGCAATTTGTGACTAATATGGACAGAATGCCTGTCGTCAAGGCTGGGAGGGATGCTTTACCAAATATATTTGGTAATATACACAGCTCTATACCAATCTAATCTTCAGTGCTGGAAAACACTAGCATTGGCCACTAAAGATGGAGCTTTAGGATTGGTTAATTGCATGCAGCACTTAGTAGCAGCGACCAAGCTAAATTAGCCAAGCTAATTTCTACAACCCTTTAGTTGCCTCGAGTAACTAAAGAAATATACATCCACCCTTGCAATTTCCAGGCAGTAGCTCCATTGCGCAACACGGCTCTGAGACCATCTGAAGGCTCCTCTAGTGACTGTCTCTAGACAGGTAACCCCACCAAGAAAACATTGGTGTTCCTGCAGAATGGCAATGTTTTCAGTTACATGGTTAAAACAAGAGAACGTGGCACCAAGACCACTTAATTGTGCCTGTAGTGTACCTTTAACATACAGGAAGACAATACAGTCATTTTATATAGAAATACACATAAGAGATACTGTATATGTATCACTGAAGATGATCACCCAAATATTTATTATGTGATATAGATATGGGCACGTCTCCCCAAGAAGGGGATATATTTGATTGAATGTAATTTAAATATTCAACTCCTAATCAAATTTAAAAAGCAACCCTTATAGCTTCCCATTGGAAGTCTACAATTTTCCACTCTGTGTAAGAACTGCATATTAAGCCTTTATATAAATCCATGTCTTGATCACTCCAAACAAAAAAGAAACTACAATAAATAAATAAAACCTAAAACATATGGTTTTATTTGAAAACAATTCAAAAACTATATGAGATACTTCATGAAAGGTTATGCACTGTGACTAACATTACACTGCCACACAATACTTTGTGTAGGCGCACATTTATTGGGAAACATTCACTAAATGACTTAGTAGGTTAGAGTGATTTCATTCCTATTTCTAAAACGCTTGTCTTCAAGTTACAAGAGCCTCTACATACCGTTGCACATGGTTTCTCATCGATGGTCACAGGTGCAATCTGAAATTAGAAAAAGAAAATAAATCAGTAAGTCAGAGCTAAAAAGTTGAAAAATATTCTTCTTCGACAAATGTATACATTTTTTAATTTTTATTTTTTTTTACTGTCTGAATGCTGAGGAACATTCACTTATGGAGGGTTTTGTCTGATTCCTCACAGTAAAACCTCTACATGAATAAAAATACTGTACATAACAGGTCATTAAATAAAAAAGTAAACTTTGATGGAATTTCCTGTGTGTGATTTGAGGATTCTAAATGTGATAGGCAGTTTTGTCAGTGACTGCATGCAGGCAGGACAGATTTTACGGTACTCACACATACTATGGGCCTGGGTTGGCTACATTAATTCATATGTAAAAATATTCCCTAAATCAGGGATGTAGAGCCAGAACACAAACCATTCGACTTCATCTCCTCAATTTTGGTACCACTGACTCCTTACATTATATATATATATATATATATATATATATATATATATATATATATATATATATAATTAGATTACAATTATCATATAACATATGCCAAGACTGTCACCAATTTTTTATTATTTTTTTAAATGAAAAGGAATCAGGTTGCCTAACTGATTTTATAGCAGGTGCTGAAAGTCCCAAAGAACTAAGGAAAGCAGGTGCCTCTCTATTCAAAGATATTTTGTGAACAGTCCCATTATGATTCAACACCAGGGACCTGGGTGCCATCCACCGATATTCCACTGAATCTAATCACAGTTGGTGTGAGAGATATTCGCCACTGTAGAGTGGACCTTATTAGGTCTTGATAAAAAGTGAGGATAGATTCTTCAAAAAATATGATGTCTTGCCCTGTAATGCTGACAAGATGCCTCTTGTCTTGTGAGGATGAACAGTGCATAATAATGTTCAGGACCGCAGAGGATGATGCATTAAGTGAATTAGGTAGACCGATCACATCAATAGTAAGTTTCCTAGCCAAGCTTGGAGGTAAGAATAATGCCAAAATGCGCCGCATGTAATGAGAAATCTCCTCCATAGTGATGGTGTCTGATATGCCTCTTATTTTGAGATGATTCCTCCTGGATCATACAGAGCAATAAGTTGCACTGATAACATGTGCTGAATAGAGTCTCTCAAGGAAGACAGTGTTGCGAGAAAATTATATCCTTCTCGGAGGCACGCACCCTGTCTGTGACCCCTTGCACATCACCTTTCATTACTGCCATGGTTGCCACCAACAGCTTCTCTTCAGGTGGATTATTGCGGTTGGCATGGTAGTGTAACAGAGGCCTCAGGATCTTCTGTAGTAGCCATCCTAGGCTGTGCTTGTCGCTGGGTAAGGGCTCCAATGTCTCTTGTCTCGGCAGGCATGACGGCTGGTAGGTTTTGGAACCATGGCCCCAAAACTGTAGGTGGATGCGGTGGCCGATTAAGGCACACTATCAGGCAAGGAACCACCGAGTAGCTCCTCCTGTCCAAAGCCGCAAGGTAGATGGTAGGCCCCAGGTCTGCGTTTCTGCCATTTCATCTTTGGTGTGAGAAAAAATGACGTGAATTGACTCAGGGGGATGCCTAGAGGCAAGTGCAGACTTAATCCTGTATCGATGAATGAATGGGATCGTGATATTCACAGAATTGGCTAATTTCTGCAAGAGCTATACAATATAGTGTCCACTCCATCTAAATGGCAAGCTCCACCACCTCAAATCTACTTTTTGCACAAAAATAACATAAGCCTGCCTCTTTAGACATACCCCCTCATGACAGAAAGACTTCCTTATCAAATGTATGCACAATGTCCCAACAGAATTGATCGAACTGCTTTTAATTCACAACCTGGCTGCAGACTTTCAGAGAAATTATTCATGTAGATTGATACTTCAGATCATTCAGTATAGTCAGTGACTGGCAGAAATCTGATGTGCATTATCAGGCATTTGATCTATAAAAAAATGAAACATTAGTGCTAAAAATTACCCTGCTATTCTCTAGTTTAATAATCCATATGGAAAAATCAATAATTTCTAAAATCTTTTTTTCAGCCCCAATAAAGGCCAAATAGAAATCCATAAATCCTGTCAAACTAATAAAATAAAAAAGACCCAATCGCTAAAAACAAAAAACTCAGAAAAAAAGAAATCCTGACAATAAAAATGAATCTTTCGTCAACCGGCAAGGGCTCCACACAGACTGAGCACCGCAGGGTGGGGAAAGACTTATAAAGCCTTCCCACGCCCTGCAATTTGACTCTGAGCATATCAGACACCATCACTATGGAGGAGATTTCTCATTACAACCCAATCAGAGTGCTCGGACAGGTAAACTTCCAGCCTTGCAGGTAACCAATCAAGTAAGACTGAAGATTTACCTGTGAGAGCACTCTGATTGGTTGACTTAAGCCAAACAACCAGAGCGCTTTGAGTCAAATTGCAGGGCGTGGGTAGGCTTTATAAGTATTTCCATTCCCTGCAGCTTTGTGTGCACGGAGCCCTCGCTGGGTGAAGATGGATTCATTTTTATTGTCTGGATTTTATTTTTTATTAAGTGCTTTTTTGGGGGGTTGGGGGAAAGGAGGAGAGCGATTGGGTCTTCTTTTAAATTGTATTAGTTCAATGGGACTTATGGATTTCTTGGGGTCGAAAAAATAAGATTTTTAGGAAAAAGAAAACATTTAATTTCTATTCATTCATGAATGAACAACTAGCCAAAATTCACGTCCAAATTTTGTACAATAGCAAATGCCCAAGTGTTAAACTGGGCATGAGCGGGAATTTCACAGAGTTATCCCACCTTCATCTGTCCACACAGAAACAGGTGAAAGTAGCCTGACTAATGACTATAAGGAATATGTAGTAGCAAGTCGGTTGTGGTGTGCCATAACCAATGAACATGGTAGGCCTGAAGAAAAGGGGGCACAAATATGAAAGCTACCTAAACTCATAACTACATAAATTAGCAAAGCCCTCTAGTGATTAAGCATACTTGTACCTTTATTGATACAGCAACTGTACATACCACCGAAACTTCCCAGGTTAGAAAGATAGCATCAGGAACTTAAAGATGCAATTCATTGATAAATTGGGTAAAATAATACCAGTAACCTAGATCAGAATGCAGAAAACATGAAACTAGGCAGGCTTATACAATTAGCGGGTCATAAAACCTTGCCCATCTGAATACCATTGTTGAGTCAGATGTGTATATATACATATATATATATATATATATATTTATTTGTTATTCTTTAACCTTGCTTTCTTTTAACACTGACAGTTCTCTCTCTGCTTATTTACAGAGTTCGGTGCTGGTTTAGCAGGATTTGGTATTTTTTTCCTCATCTTTGGGGTACTGTTATACTTTGATAGAGTGCTTCTGGCCTTTGGAAATGTAAGCACTTAGTGTAAAGTGTATGTTACTGTTGCATGGAAAACAAGACATTGTATTTACACAGCCTGTCACCATGTCCCCTACTTTATCCCTTGTAGGTCCTATTTCTGTTTGGTCTGGCACTAATTATTGGCCTCAGAAGGACATTTAGCTTCTTCTTCCAGCGACAAAAGTTAAGGGGTAGCTCGTTCTTTTTAGGTGGGGCACTGCTGGTCCTGCTCCGCTGGCCTCTGATTGGAATGCTGTGCGAGTTCTATGGCTTCATTAGCCTATTCAGGTAACTATACAAACTGAGCAGTGTCAAGTCAATTGATCTATTAAAATGTTGTGCTGCAGAAGATCTGACCAAAACTAAGCAGGGTCAAGTCAACTGATCTATCCAAGATTATGCTGAAGACGTGACCAGTGGCTTCTAATGCCTCTCAAAATACAAGTTCTTCACTCTCTCTTCTCTCCATAACCCATTCATATTCCAGCTAGCTCTCTTCCTTAGTTTCCCAGCTCGACCATGTCCCCAGTCTCTCAAAATGGATAGTTGATATCCACAGAGAACACCAATATTTTCCAATGACAACCTAATTTTACTATATCTCCCTTGTTATAATAGTAATACAATGTGCTTACACCCTAATAAATTCCTGTCAATTTCCAGTTTAGCTTTTAAATTGCAATTCAACAAAGGGTTGAGAATAAGTGAGAGAAATTAAAACAGGGCAGTTTAACCCCTTAAGGACCAAACTTCTGGAATAAAAGGGAATCATGACATGTCACACATGTCATGTGTCCTTAAGGGGTTAAACGTTAAAGGACACTCCCGGCAACAAATGGACATATATGTTATAAATGAGCAATGCCTGCAGATGCCAGTGGTCACCAGTACTTAAATGTTCATGGCTACTCCTGGATGAAAAAGATTGCATGGTGGGAATTTACAGACACAACGTAATATGGTTCAAATTCTCCATGGCATCCCACAATCAGTTCACTAACCTCTTACCGCTATATATAGTGTCTAGCAACAGAAGACAATCTATAGCAGAGACTAATGCGTGTTTTTCCTATTTTTGGTAAAATAAATGCAATTATTTTGTCAATTTCCCACAACTACTGATATAACTGATCAACCTTTATGAATGTTACTATATTTCCTTTTCTTTTTCATTCAGAGGGTTCTTTCCAGTGGTATTTGGCTTTTTGGCTTCACTAGGGAACATTCCACTGCTCACCATGGTAAGTACCAATATGTTTCTAAACGAAAAAAAAAAAATATGTATAAGTTCATAAAAATAATTTCTTCTTGCTTGTCCAATAATAAAAAAAAAATTAAAGAATGTAAGCTCATTGAGCAAGGCCCTCCAGTTGTCTGGTTACAATTACATGTCTGTTAGTCCACCCATTGTACAGCGCTACGGAATCTGATGGCGCTATATAAATAATAAAATAATAATAATAATAATAATAAAGAAAATATTTTACAGCTCATCCAACAACAAATTAGAAGAAGATATATGTACACTCACACACCAAACAGCCATCACTTGGCTCCATATGACAGGCACAACAGAAGAAAAAAAACGTTCAGCACATCCCACATTGGTCAATGAAAGAGAGTCAGATGTCTAAAAGAGGCTAAGGATAACTCAACACAACCACTTTATCTCCCTAATCAATAAAGCAAACACATGTTTTGACACTAGCAACTTTCATAAGCAGGGAGTGTAGAAATTTAACAATCTACTTGGTCCAAAGGACTAAAGCAGTAGCCCAGTCTACTTGTCTATCAGGGTAATCTGCTTGTATTGACACACAAAATTATTTTAGATTGGGGCGCCTGCCTGGAGCCCTACACATCGACAGGGTTATTAACTAAACTCAGATTTTTTTTCTAAATCCAAATGGAAAATGTGAGTCAAAAAAGGTGATCTAAAACATTTCTACAACTTAGTTATCATCACAACAGTTTGCCTCAGTTGTGTAATGTGTGCGGTTCGTGCTGACTGTTCGTAATGTGTGCGTTATGTTTGCTGGCAGTTTGTAATGTGTGTGTGATGTTTGCTGGCAGTGATTGCACTTGGGGGCTATGATCCCTGGTCAGGGTCATCTTAACAGCATTATAGGCTTCTGGGCAAAGCAGTGCACTGGGGCCCTGCCTTCACAACGACTTAAATGAATGAAAATGATTGATAAAATTAAAGGGACACTATAGTCACCTGAACAACTAAAACTTAATGTATTTGTTCAGGTGAGATCTATAGATCCCTGCAGGCAATCTAATGTAAACACTGTATTTTCAGTGAAAATACAGTGTTTACATTGATTGATAGGAATACATCCAGTGGCTGTCACTTAGACGGCCACCAGAGGTACTTCCTATCATGTAGGGACCTAAAAAGGCCCTGTACACGTCAGACGTATTAAAATACGGCTGACGTGTGCAGGAGAGAGAAGGCACTGTGTGCGCGCCTTCTCTCTCCAGCCTGTCAGAGAGGAGAGGGGGCAGGCAAAGACCGCGAGCTGAGCTGTCAGTCAGCTCAGCTCGCGCACACCGCGTGCATGCGCGGTAGTGCGCTCAGGACTTCATAGGGCGGCATAAATGCCGCCCTATGAAGTATGTGCGCATGTGCAGCGAATCCGCACATGCGCACAAGGGAGCAATGACGCTTCCAAATGGAAGCGTCTGATTGCTCCCTGCTCGCGCCCGCCTATTTAATCATTTTGACGAAATAGGGGGCGCGGCTTCACGAGGCTCCCGGCGCTGGAACCAGGTGACAAAAAAGGCTTGGCTGGAGAGTCCCTTTAAGCTTAGATTTATTGGTACCTCCAAAAAAAACTAAACAACCTGTGGGAAAAATAATGCTGTATAGCACATTTTAATCCACATAAACGTTTAGTAGGTTGCGGGGGAGGCAACGAACATGGACTGGTAAAAATATTAGAAGAACGTTTTCATAGCTTTACGGCTTCAGCACATTATATGTGTTGATTTTGTCTTGCTTATGTACAATTAGAATGTGTACGTTGTTTTCGCTGAGGTCAAGATCTGTATTCACAACAGCAAGACCGCATGTACGGTTATTAACCCACCTAAACATTTTAATAAAGAGGGCTTGAAACTTCTGAATACATCTCCTGGAATAATATACTGAAAAGCTGGCAAGCATGCACATCTGTTAAGACAACGCTGTCCCTGGTGCTCCTTTGTTGGTGCTGTTCCTAAGTTGTAGACCACAGAAATTGCTCCCTTGCAGTTCTGGCATGCAGTAAGTGAGAGCACAGCAGCTGGCATTCCCAGGCTGCATCATGGATTGTGGGGGAACAATTACTGAGACCACATGCTTCCTATCTCAGTGCTGATCCCCACAACCTCCCTGTAGCAACCTTGCCACTTTCCCTGGGGTCAGTTACAAGATATCATCACATACTGTTTTTGAATCTTCAAGAAGGAAAATGTAGGAAGAAAAAAATCAACATATTATTAAGTGTAATGTAACCCTATAGATCTAATGTGAAAATAATCATGCTATGCGTGCTATATCTACCTAGGGCCTTATATCACAATGCCCACTTGTGAGATTTTTTTGTAATTTTTTTTTTTTTAAGATAGGGGCATCCATAGGGACAGATGAGACAAAAGCAAAAAAATAGAGTAAATAATTAAAAAAAATTCCCCTCTTCTTTAATGCAACAGTTTTTTTGTTTGTGAGTGTAATATGCAAATCATGAAAAAATACATAATGTCATCTTAAAAGGCAATAGGTAGAAATGACTAAATATGAAGATTATTGAATACATTCACACGGTATAACTTAAAGGGACACTATGGTCACCTGAACAACTTTAGCTTAATGAAGCAGTTTTGGTGTATAGAACATGCCCCTGCAGCCTCACTGCTCAATCCTCTGCCATTTAGGAGTTAAATCCCTTTGTTTATGAACCCTAGTCACACCTCCCTGCATGTGACTTGCACAGCCTTCCATAAACACTTCCTGTAAAGAGAGCCCTATTTAGTTCTGTTTAATTAAGATTTTCTTATCCCCTGCTATGTTAATAGCTTCCTAGACCCTGCAAGAGCCTCCTGTATGTGATTAAAGTTCAATTTAGAGATTGAGATACAATTATTTAAAGCGGCACTGTCATGCCGAATCCCGTTTTCTTTGGAACTTTCCCACGCTGTGTAAAATGACACAGAGCCCTGTGATTGGATGGATTTCAAGCCATCCAATCACAGTGCTCTGTGTCATTTTACACAACGTGGGAAAGTTCTTTGGAATCTTCCCACGCAGTGTAAAATGACACAGAGCACTGTGATTGGATGGATTTCAAGCCATCCAATCACAGTGCTCTGTGTCATTTTACACAGCGTGGGACAATTCCAAAGAACTTTCCCACGCTGTGTAAAATGACACACAGCACTCTGATTGGCCTAAACCCACCAATCAGAGTGTTCTTAGCCTAATTGCAGGGCGGGGCAAGGCTTTATAAGCCTTCCCCCGCCCTGCGGAGCTCAGTCTGCGCGGAGCCCTCCATGGGTGAAGATGGATTATTTTTTTTGCGCTCTGGTTTTTTCTTTTTCGTCTGTTTTTTTTGCGTTTTGGTTTTTTATTTTATTTTAAGTTCGACGGGTATAATGGATTTTTATTTGGGGGCCGGCGGGTGGGGGCCGGAGAGGGGGAGGACAGTAGGTCCCCCCCTCGTTATCTTTATGGCCCCCACCCGCCGCCTGGGGGGGGCGGGGGGAGGGGAGGGCAGTAGGTCCCTCCCCCTCATTATCATTATGGCCCCCACCCGCCGCCCAGGGGTGAGGGCCGGGGGGGGAGGACAGTAGGTCCCCCCCCCCTCATTATCATTATGGCCCCCACCCGCCGCTCAGGGGTGGGGGCCGGGGGGGGGACAGTAGGTCCCCCCCCTCATTATCATTATGGCCCCCACCCACCGCCCAGGGGTGGGGGCCGGAGAGGGGGGGAGGACAGTAGGTGTTCCCCTCATTATCATTATGGCCCCCACCCGCCGCCCAGGGGTGGGGGCCGGGGGGAGGACAGTAGGTCCCCCCCCTCATTATCAAGGGTGGGACAGGGCAGCCCCCAACACAACAGACTTACCGGCACACATGCCAGCCATGGGACGTCGCTCCCAACGACCACTACACACTACAGACAGCAGGGATATCGGGCCCATGCTTCAACGGCCCACGCAGGCCAAAACCGCCCCTGCTGAATCCCCGCGCCCCGTCACTCACATCACCCTGACCCAGAAGCCTCCACAGAAACCCAAGCAGAGTGCCCAAAACTGCCGGATGACCCAGCTGACATGGCCCCAATCACCAGGCAGGACCTAAAAACCCTGCTGACGGACTTTCACAAGATCCTGGCGGCGGAACTTGCTCCCATTAAAAAATACATCAAAGCAGTTACCGATCGGGTGCAGGCATCAGAAAAACACGTGATGCATGCAAGACCACCTGTCTGAGCTACAAGAATCAGTGCAGCAAATCTATACACACCAAAGAGACATGACTGCACAGCTCACTGCTCTGGAGGAACGGCAAAGGCGCACTAACATAAAAATAAGGGGCATCCCTGCTGAAATCTCACCGAACAAACTACCACACTTCTCCAGACGCTTCCTGGCCACAATCTTGCCTCCAGCTACAGCAAAAAAACTAGCCACAGCAGAGATCTATCGTCTACCCTCATCCGCCAGGACACCCACAAACATTGCCCGAGACGTGATACTAAAGTGCCCAACAGTACAAGACAAAATACAGCTCATGGCGGCTCTCAAAGGGAAAACACCACTGGCTTTCGAAGGAACTACATTGACTTTTTCCAGGACCTCACGAGAGCCACCCTCACCTGGAGCTTGACATCGGCGAGCATTGAATACAGGTGGGGGACCAACGGCTCACTGACAGTGAAACGGAACTCTACACACACTTACCTCAATGGAAGGCGCACCCGTGTTCCTAGAAACACTGGGTCTGGACATCCCGATCGCTGCTATCCCACCTCGGAGAACAGCCACGGATAGATGGGACCCAGAACGCATCACTCCCTTTGTCCCATGGGCTGGGAGCTCCCAGAACACAGAACAGCGACCGCCTCTGGAGACCGGTTTGACGCAGGGCACCTAACCTTTTCAGCGGAGGCATATTCAGGACTTAATTAATCCTTGCAAATCCTACAACTACAATTTTATTTTATTTTTTCTCTTTATCTTTTATCTTTTCTCTGTTCGGGGTTGTTGTTTGTTTATGTTGGCCTGCCTATTTAACCTTCAATGGTGAATGACTAGGCTTACATGTAGCCTCTAAGTCACCACTCTACAGGATAGAACCTGCAAACATCTAGCAACCACTGACACTAGATGCACTGCATAGCCCACCTAAAATCGACAGGACACGGCACTACCCCTACATTTACATTCACACTTTGTAGCAGAACAACAAAAGCACCCCTCCTACCCCCCCGTAACTCCCTTGGTCAGGAGTAATTACATCTAGGACCTACATCTAGTGAGTACACACTCACCAATCCAGTAGCTGCACTGCAGAGCACACACACCCAAACACGCTCGGTACCCCCGAAGACGCGCCCCATGAATCCCGCACAACACCACCAGCACCTCGCCATTCAGGCAAAGTCTGGCACACCTCGCAGGGGTGTCGCTTGCACGCTCCAGCAGAGCAGCACTTCTGGTAGTTAGGCAGCGGGGGTTAAATTCAATTCAACCCATTAGCACCTCCACACTCCATCAACACCCGAGCTCGCAGAGACATACGCTCCCTTCAGCTCAAACGTACCACACCAAGAAGCCCAACTCGACAGATGAGGCAGGGAAGTCTACACGTAACCCCATGCACGAAATCATAAAACACCATAGGTCTATCGACACAAACCTGACGAAACCGCAGAGTCACACCACAGTTGTTACTCACTGTTCATTCTGAGCTCACTTTCACAGTGGGCAAAATGTACTAGCCTGACTATACAGTCACCTTTGTATGCATGCATTTACGCTAGAATGGTACTGAGCCTCACTGATATATCTTAATCGACTAGTCTCATAACCGGACTGCCTAAAAACGTGGCACAACACGCTTGTATAGTACAACCACACTAACTTAACTACGCATCGTAGCATCTTGTATACCTGACTTGATTAGATCTAGGCGGTGCCATTTTAGCTAATCTAACTCTACTTAGGTTCAGCTTCTGTTCAAACGCATACTTTTTTTTGTTCTCAAAAAAAAAAAAAAGAGGCATTACCAACCTAGAAATGTGAACATTACTGATGTCTTAAACCCAATGCTGTAAATTATTCGTACATTTCCCTTGTTTTCTCTTCTGTACCCCATCTCATATGCCTTAAATAAAAAACAGATTGACAAATAAAAAAATAAATAAATAAATAAACATAAATAAAATCAAACAAACAAATGTCTCAATCTCACAAATATAACACTGAGATCATGGTAAGGGTTTGGATGGGGAATGTGCAGGTTTGCCTCCACTTCATAAATATTCAGATGGGCAAGGTTTTATGACCAGCTACCATTTCAGGAGTGTACCAGGCAGTGTACTCCAATGTATTATTTATTGTATTTTTAAAGGACGCATCTATGGTAAAAATATATTGTTTCGAAATGGAGAGGCCCTTTCCAACCATTTATTTTTTGTTATTTAATGGAAATGCAATAGAGGGGGGAGTGTCTGGTTGGTTCCAATGCTGTAAGATAGTTTTATGCCCTACTGCAGTTATATGTGCTTATTTTTTTTTAACTATGCATCCTTGTTGAAGGAAAGGAACCAAAGAGAGCCTTATCAGGAGTAATATAAATAAAAGGTAAAATTATGTGTCTTAAGATATTGTGTCACTGTACTCAACAAATTCTGTAATATACGGGCAGTCCCAGAAACAATGATACATATCTGCAACACCTGAAGGGTATTTAAAACAAGTCTATGATTATTTCTTTCCCATTTTAAACTGTCCGTATGGCGCATAAAAGGCAGGATGTAGTATTTTTACAGTCATTTCATAATATGTGCCAAAAGTTAGGAATTTGACTAGGTATGCATATTGTTTGAAAAGGTCTTCAAAAGTGAAGTCGGAAAAATGTTGTAGCTATTGTGATGGGACCAGTCATTAGGGTACGCCAGTCTGTATCTGAAAAGACTGGCGTACCCTAATGACTGGTATTTGGGTACAGGTGTGGAACATAAAAGTGATTTTTTTTATTTTTATATTATTATTTTCTTGCTGTGCAGTAGTAAATATACACGTAACAAATGACATAAATGTTCACATAGATTATAAACACTCTTCTTTGTATTGTCTTGATAAGCTGCACATTTTTTTTAAAAAGAGATCATATAAACAAGATGATTAATAAGTCAGGTGAGTGGCTAGACTATTGTATGATAAAACTAGGTAAGAGGGTGCCCTGACCTGGTGAAGTATAACAAAGATGATAATGCTAAAGATAAAGAAGATAAAGAAAAACATGTCAGTAGAGAGATAAAAAATTGCATGAGGAAAATCAGGCTGTATTAACTGACATAGATGGGTATCTATGATATGATTAGGGTTGACAGATAGCCTATGACGATGCTCATGATGAAAAGTACAGCTAGGAAACCAGGATGATGATCTCGGCAGATGGAAAGGAGGAACCAGGCATATTCAACCTATGCCGCTTTTGTGCCACTTTAAACAGTTCAGCTCCATGCCTGTCCTGGTATCTCAGTTTCTCGACCCAGCACAGTGCAGGTCTCCCTGGGTGCTCTGCCACACGATGCATAGTAAGCTGTTCTGCGTCTGTGCTCCGTATCCACAAGGCCTCCAGGTCCCAAAAGAGTGGTCTTGGGCCCACAAGTTCCCGATAAGCCCTCGGTTATTTGGTAGGCGGCGTGGAGATGCCCCTGGCCCAGAAGATGAGCAGGTGGCTGGTATGATCTTCCTGCACTGCCGGTGGATCAGGTGTAGTAAGTCGGCTATTTATCCAATGCCAGAATTTCCAGCATATTGCCTCAACTCCACTGATGCTTTTCGACACAGTGTTGGATGCCCGGTGCAGTAGCCATCTTGTGCACGCCACGTGGTGCCCGGGGTATCAAGGTTTCAGGCCACTGTCGGTGGATAAAGTAACCCAGTGGGTACCGGGATATCCCCCACTGGTCCAAAGGGGGAGAGATGGGTAACGAGTTTGCAGATCTGTAGCCTTACTATGAGCACTCGGTGTTAGGGGATCGTCTGCCTTTCCCAACATTGCGTGCGCCGGACACAGCAGGCCTCAAGATCTGGTGCACTTGGCAACCAGCAAAACGCTTCAAATCAGGCTTAAATAAGCATGTTTAGGTGATTGAGCTGTTGCAGGTAAAATAAACTCTCCGTTGCATGATTTCCCACAGCAATTTAGTCGATGAGAGCTACAGGAATACGCGTCTGGCCATCTTGGCTGCCAGGCCCCACCCCCCATAAACGTGATTCTATATGACTAATGCATGATTAAAGCTCTTGGGAGCCGAAATGATGCATGTTTGGTGGTATTCCCTAAAAAAACTTGAAACATCAGTATCTCGGAGTGCTACCTGTGTTTTCTTCTTGTTACATTGTCCAACGGACTTGCGGTGTTCATTCACACGGAGCACCTTCTTGATAGATGGCCGGGTTGTATGGTGGAGCCTGTGTGCAGAGAATCTTGTTGCTTTTGGGATTTTTACAGTCAGCCTGTGCAAAATCTCATATAAATAAACAGACATAATTTCTTAATTGTAAGTAGAAGAACCAGGGATGAGGAAGGTCAGGGAATCTCTCACAAATTTCAGTAATAATGAGTATCGTATGTGAGGAAAGATTCATACAATTTAATTTTCCCCTGACTAGCCCACTGCAAGAATGGCCAATTGTTAGCACCAGTTGGGTTACTGATGATTGGCAAAAATGTGGATTTAATAGAGAGTGTCCCTACTTTTTTGTGTAACAAACTCCAAGCTTTAATTGGGGACAACAATATAGGGGGTTAGATTCTACTTGTGGTGGTAAGGAGGAGCGGAGACTATGTAAGATTGACATAGCGAAAAAGGATGTGCCAGCCCTGATTCTAAATGGACCACTGAGTAGCAGCTTTCTCCTGTAATCCAATCCATTGCGTAACGTGCCTGTGCCTCTAAATTGAAATCTTTAATATTTGGCAAACTCAGCCCACCAAGAAATTTGTATTGAGAGACTTTTGTCAAACTCAAGTTGGCTGCCTTTCCTTTCCAGAGGAAGTGGCACAGTTTTTTTTTTTTGAGAAAAGACTCATGTTTGTTTGACAAAAATAGTGGCACAACCTAAAGTGGGTAAAGTAATTTAGAAAAATGAATTAATTTAAAAAGGCTTACGCTGTCTGAAAAAGAGAGTGATAGTCACGGCCTTCTATCTAGGTCCTCAGTCATAGAGTCAAGGAATGGAGGATGCTGTGACAAGTGTCTAGGGATATGGACACCCAAACATTTTAATATTGATGTAGACCAAGTCAGTTGGATAAGCAAAGAAAAGTTGTATAGCTGAGGAACCCTTGGTAGAGGGCTAGAGTTTTAAAGGTGGGGAGTAGACTTTTGTCAATTGATCGTGAAACTATCTTACTAAAGGTAGTGAGGAGTTTAAGTATCGGCAGCAGTAAAATATAACTACATCCCCAATAGGAATACCCCTAACCTCCCTTGAGAGCACAAGCTACCTACACCTTATACTCTATTGAAAGAGCATAATCTTTCATCTATACGCTGTAGTTGCAGTTTAACTCGCAAATGTATAGACTTGGAGAAATACCTAAAAGTAAGTCTTTCTCCAACCTGTCAAGTCTATTATTCAGCAATTCTATGCTGAAAAATTGACTGACAAGGGAGAGGAGACTGTCCTTTTTCTCCTCACCCATATCTATAAGTCAATTCTTGAGCAAGTCTATGCTGAGAAATTGAATGAGAAGGGAGAGCAGAAGAAACATCCCACAGACCGTCCTTCTGCTCTCCACACATACTTGTGGTTGCTATTGCTAGGGTAACGTCCTAGCAGCTATTAACTAATAACACAATAGAAAAAGCCCAGGAAGAAGAGGACATGGCAGCACTAGAGTGGAGATTATCTCTATACTTTACATTGAATACATCATGTATCTCTGTTGTATATGGAGTATTCAATGCATATGGGGACGATTTATGACAGGTTAACTGTAACCATTGCAATTCATTCATCAATTAAGCAGAATTCAAGGATTAGAATCAGAATGAGTTTGTGGAAACACAAAGTCTCCCCATAGTAACTGGCGATTCTGTTTGTCATGAAATAAAGATATTCTATTTATATGTATTTGTTATATGTGTAGTGAGTGTGATGAGATGTGGTGTTACCTAGGTACATGTGTCTAAAGAAAATTGTACTTGACTTCCAGAGAAATTTGTCAAGGCATGTTCAATACAACCCAGTCTCTGATTCCCATTTCCACTATAACCTGAATAATCTCTAAAGCTCTAACATTTCATTGTAACTATCTTTATTCTTTTACACAAACATACCATATAGTAGCGTTAAATAAATGTCCAGCTTAGTTTCTCTGTATAGTAGCTGTGTTTATTAACTATACATTCTTCACATATCTAACAGTATTATTACTCATTTGTTTTGCAGCTCTTCCAGAGACTTGCAGGAGGTGATTCTAACATGGTGTAAGAGAGCCAGGATGTGCACAGCCTAGAGATACATCTAACAAATGTTGTATTAGTTATGTATGACGATGATTCTGTTAACTAAATCAAAGACAATTGCTATCAAGCAGAAATCCAAGGAATCAATAGAACCAGACTGCAAACAGCTTGGATGTTCTTACACTAAATATAGTTTGAAACTTTTTTTTAAATATTACATTGTCTAGTTATTTAATATTACACTGAAATAAAATATTAAACACGGTGTACGTTTCAATGTACTGTGAGAGGAAATGTGGTTTGGTAGTTAATGGCGTATATATTAGGCCTGATTTACTGAACAGCAGCCTGAGGTTTGAGAGTTAAATGTCCCAGGGAGAGATGTTAGGTTTGCAAGATGCATTACTGGTACTCTGCAAACCACGGTATGGGTCCCTGGGGCGGAGCACTTGGAGAGCAGGGTGGGCCAGTGCTCCAATAGCACCAGCTGCTATGTAACAGTTGAACCAGAAATTTTATTTTGCTTTGTAGTATCACTTATGTCTAATTGCAGCTGATCAAGTAGCTAGAAGGCTTTTAAAAAGAACAGGCTGCAGGGTGAGGGAGAAAAAGCCAGCTAGGAGAGCTGAAGGAGAGATAAATAACTATTGTGTTTATTGCAAAGCTATTTAGATTTTGTGAAAATTGGTAAGTGGGAAAGCCACCCAATTCCAGATAGTAATTACTCTGTTTAGTAAGTGCTCAAACAAGAGCAAGGAATTTTGTTTTGTTTATTTTACTTTTGAAACACCTGTATATAATTTTCACCAAATAAATCTGAAAACAGAGCTGGATGTGTCCTGGACTTTCATTACCCTAGAAGGCTGTGGTTACAAGATCAGTGACAAAGTCCTACCTGTAAAAGAGGTGGTTTGTTACAGTACTTATGTACCCCTGCTGATTTTGAACGTTTGCCCGCTGACAAAGAAATGATCAGTCTATAATTTTAATTATGTACCATGTATCGTCAAATCTTGGGTGAGACTCTCCTTCTCTCAGACAGGTCATTGAAAATGGGTTGTGGAATGGTATTCCAGCATGACAATGACCCAAAACACACAGCCAAGGTAAGGAGTGGCTCAAGAAGAAGCACATTAAGGTCCTGGAGTGGAAATCACCTCACAACCCAGAACCCAGACCTCGCAAGTAACCACACTCGATAGTGGTTAGTGGCAAAACTAAACCGTGCATTGCAAGCACCCTCCTCACCAACACCGGACTGCAACTCACCACAAAAGCGGCAGCCCCCCGAGCACTCAGCCTCCTCCAACGGCTAAGGCTCCAAGACGGCGACACCATAATAAGCACCCCCCTGCCGCGAAACGTATGACAGATCCAGCAGATTCACCGACACTCAATCGGAGGGGGGGACAGACATGCTCACCAGTTCATCGACCACCTGCATGACGAACAACTACCCGACATCGGTGTAAAGTATACGCCACTGCAGTGAGAGTCTCTCGTCACCTCACAACCGATAAAGGGCCGCTAAGACATCACAGGAGGCGCCCTAAAAAGCACACAGCAAACTTTGTCGCAGATACCAACTGGGTCCAGACAATGAAGGTCCAACACTCCTGGCTCAGGGAACCCTGCAGACAAGGCATAGGGTGAAGAATAGCCTGCAGAGGGACCTGTTTCACTCATCATGAGGGCTGGTTCTGGCAATACACTACCTACTACAGGCTACACTGACTGCCTCAATCCATTTACAATTTACAAAGCTAAGATTGATCAAAATGCATAGGCGCTATCCCATGTCTAGATATATCCAAAGTGTTGCTAACCTAACCTAGTTTACCTCATATAATATATTGTAAAACTTATGATGTTTTTTTCTCCTTAAGTGCATGTTGCAACTTAGCCTTCACAATCATCCTAATAGTACCAGACAGGTCTTAAGAACTATGCCCCGCAGCATGCCGCTTATCTAATAGTGTCATCTTATGGACCCTTACAGCCACTGCCCACCATACGCTTCGTTATAGCATCAATTGCAACACAATTTCTCTGTGCCATCGTAAGAAATCCTAACCTGGGCAACCGTATACTGAGGCAGATATACAGTGGTACCATTTCTCGTTGAACTGCATAACACGTTCTTTGTTGATCTAGCTACAAAATGCAGTCAGTTTAAATGTGATACCTACAATCTATGACTTGTATTTCATATAACCCTGCAATATTACCTCGAAGCTTAAGTGTTTAGGCAGCATGTATAGCCTGTTAGTTCCTTTCATTCTGCTATGCCTGTCTATGTTTACTCTTGTTTTCCTTAACAAAAAAAAAAGTGCAGAGCATCCTGAATCTGTTACCACAAGGTTACCAATTATCTACTGAATGTAATATCATTTGTCGTCACTGACCTATGTATTTAACACTGCACATTCAAAAATAAAGAATTAAAAAAAAAAAATAATACACCTAAAATACACAATTATAGACTGATCATTTCTTTGTCAGTGGGAAAATGTTCAAAATCAGCAGGGGATCAAATACTTTTTTCTCCCCTCACTGTATATGTGCCATATTAGAAATATGGCTGAAATACTCTTATTATCTACAATAATACAGCACCAACATGGACTATCAGCAAACGGAACAAACTATTACAAATATAAACAGGAGCAAGAGGTTAATGAGAACTCTGCTCAAACAAGCTTACAATCTTGAGAATGTGAGGTATAAGAACACAAAAGGAAGAGCAACATAGCAGATAAGAACAAAAAACAAGAGTTTTGGAAAGTTTTGGGAAAGTGAGAGAGTGAAGTGGACTGTTTATGTTAGGAGAGAGTAAGAGACAGCTTTAAGGAATGACAATAACTCATCGAAGAGATGGTATGTAAAGGACTTCTTTGAGGATTGAAGACTGTGGCGAAACCGACCTCGCCACGTGTGCTTGGAGGGGGCTGCTTGCCCGCCTCTTGCCTTTGGACTATGGCCCTGGGAGATTGGGCCCTTTTACAAAACGTATTCGGCCCTAACAGAGTGCATGTCACTCATTCTGACCCTTTAAACACAGTGGGGCCATTCGGTACTTGCCCTGTGTGAGCAGTGATACCCCCAGATAGCTATGCCGTGGAGCCTATTCATATAATGAAAGACTATGGGAAAGACTTTGGCTCCATGGCAATTAAACTGTATTTTTACTGTATGTAATAATTATGTTAATTGCTTATCTGAGGGGAGGGGATGTATGGGTTGTACTGTTGCTTGATTGGTTGTTTTATGCCTCCCCCTGGGTGCGTCCTGTATGTGCACAACTGTAATAAAAACCAGGCTGGGTGTTCCAGACCTCAGATTCTGCTTGACCCTCAAACCGATGTGTCGTCTCGTTTTTGGGGGAATTGGATTGTATGCTGACTGCCAGGAGTGTAAGCGGATTGTATGCTTTTCCTGTTCAGTCGGGAGTTGGAAGATTTGTACAGTTTGCAGTCCGGGAGATTGGTGCTTGCAGTAGCTGCTGGTCTATGGAAAAGGGGGATATCACCTAAACTGGGTTTTATCCTCTTGTAAGTGAAACGGTCCGTTACAAAGACTAGGACAAAGTCTGATGGGTGAGGCAGGCCACTGCATTGGAATGGAAATTATGTAGGCGAGAGTTAGCAGTAAAGGTAAAAGCAGCAAACAGAAGGCCATCATTGGACGAGAGGAATAACTGATAAGTTAACATTTTGAATGTAACTGTAAAGTCAATTTAATTAACGTTAAAGAGAAAAGAGTGACAAGTAAGAAAACTAAGTCTGGAAGCAGCGTTCATTATGAACTGTAGACAGGGCCGGACTGGGCAAACAATTCGTCCCCGGCATTTTTTTTTAGCACAGCGGCCCACTAAGAAGGGGGCGGGGCAGAGAGGGTGTGTTTTGTCATCACCAATGACAAGCATGCCCCCTCTCAACGTGAGCATGTTGGTTCAATGCTCTTCCAGGTTAGACCATGCGCAGAGCTCTGCAGAAGAGCTCTAGCATGCGAAAAAGGCCTTGTAATTGTTGTCTTGTCTCTGGTGTCTCTATAAATGGGATACCAGGAGACAGTAGAGTGTGTGTGTATAGGGGATGTAGCAAATGTGTGCATGCTTGTATAGGTGATGTAGTGTTTGTAGGGGTTGTAGAGTGTGTGTTTAGGGAATGTAGTATGCGTTTGCTTACAAGGAATCTAGTGTGTGTATGTCAGGAATGTAGTGTGTGTGTGTGTGTGTGTGTGTGTGTGTGTGTAGGGGCCTAGTGTGTGTTTGAAGGACCCAGAATGTGGATATGAGATCTAGTGAGTGTGTGTATATAGGGGATTCAGAGTGTATATAGGGATCTAGTGTGTGTAGATGATCCAGAGTTGGGTAAGGGATCTAGTGTGTGTCTGGAATGGAATGTGTTTAGGGGTGCAGTATGTGTGTGTGTGAGGGGTGCAATGTGTGTGTGAGAGGGAGCTGTGTGTGTGTGAGGGTAATGTGTGTGAGAGAGGGAGCTGTGTGTGTTTGAGGGTGAAGTGTGTGAGGGTAACATGTCTGTGAGAGTGATGTGGGTGAGAAAGTGTTGTGGGTGATAGAGTGTTGTGGGTGAGGGTGATGTGTGCGAGGGTAATGTGTGCGAGGGTAATGTGGGTGAGGGTAATGTGTGTGGGGAGGGGTAATGTGTGTGTGAGGGTGCTGTGTGTGGGAGTGATGTATGTGAGATTTGAGAGTGATGTGTGTGAGAGTGATGTGTGTGAGAGTGCTGTGTGTGAGGGTGCTGTGTGTGAGGGTGATGTATGTGTCTATATGTTAAAAGGGATTGTGTTGTGGGGGGGAAAGCAAACAAAAAAAAAGGCATTATATCCCCTCCCCTCCCTTCTTACCTTTAGCCTGTGAGGGGGGGACCATGCTGCCATCCCTGGTGGTGCTGGTGGTGAGGCTATAGTTCGCGAGATCAGGGGCATTGCCATGACAACACTCGAGATCCCGGAGATATCGGAGCTCTGCTCCGTTGCATGCCGATGCCGCGGACTGCCAAAATGGCGCCCGCAAGGGGAGACTCAGAATCTGGCTCGGAAGAGAGTCTATCAGCACACTCTGAAAGTGGCATACCCGGCCAGAGAACAGCCAACACAGAGCTGACCCCAGTACACAGAGGCACCAGCCTTACACAGCACATGGAGACCATGCCAGCCAGCAAAGCTGACATTAAGAACATGCTGGCTGAAATGAAGGCCTACTTCTCGGCCGACATCGCTCTTGTCCGCCAAGATATGGGGGCTATAACCACCAGACTGCAATCACTGGAGGACGAGGGGTGCATCACCAGAGACCTACAAAGCAATATGTCTGCCGAGATAGACAGACTCAAACAGGTCACCCACACGATGGAAGAAAAACTTGCCGTTCTGGAGGACTCTAAGTGGCAGCGCAACCTAAGGCTCCGGGGAGTTCCTGAGGACATAACAGATACTGAGGTCCCACATTACCTCAGAAGGCTCTTAAGTGCAAAGCTCACACCATCCAGGGCAAAAACTATACAGCTCGACCACTATTACAGGATTCCTAAGTCGCCTAAGGCCCCAGCCGAAGCGCCTTGAGACCTGCTCCCCAGCTACTTCAGAGAAAACAGCTCCTACAGTCGAGCAGCCGAGAGTCACCTACCTTCCACTTCGAAGGCGCAAGCCTCTCCTTTTTCAATGATATCTCCAGACCCACCATGATATGGAGGCAATCTGTGCAAGCTGTCACAAAATTATTGCAAGAAAATGGAGTCAGATACCGCTGGGGACCTGGACGAAAGCTGTCGGTACAACACGGCGCAAAGAGAATTTACCTCGCACAAGCTCCAGAAGCGGGACGTTTTCTCAAAGCTCTGAACCTGCCAGCATTGGAGAATGTACAGGGACATACCCCACCTACCTCCATGGAACATACCCCATCACCTTGGGACGTTGCCAATATCCAGCCGTTCTACCCCAGGCAGAAGCGAGCCACGACACCAGGATCACTTAAGGACACTAGACGCTTGCAACCATAGCGGGAAAGTACTCATATCCACTCTAATGTTAATGCTTAAGATGGCCCTAAGACCACCCTTATTCCATTTTAGTGCTTGCATAGAACTGCTATATCTCTAATCTTTAATTTTAATTTTTTATGTTTAAATTCTAATCCCACCACATCGCTCCTTGGTGAGCATTTTTGCAGGGTCGATCCCACTCTCTCTCGGGACTCTCATTCCCTCCCACTAAATGCGTGTTTACCTGATGATACTCCACAGTCCGCACCATAATGTGCAATTGTTCCCAGAGTATAAAAAGCTAAGCAGGAATAATGTCATATCATGCATCTTGTCTTTCTGCATAAGTGTACAACACCTTTCCTACCATATATATATCAAACTGCTTGTATCTGTTTGTCAAAGGGTGTGTATCTGAGTGTGTGTGAATGTATGTGCCAGTATGTGTCAAGGTGTGAGCATGTGTCAGTGTGCTTATGTGTGTATCTGCGTGTTAATGTGTATATGTGTTATAGAAATCACACAACATGCAAACAGACCCCTGCAAACACAAACATTACATACAAACACATCAGTTTGCTGAAACAACAATACTACACACAAATGTACATTTGCATTTAAAACACAACACTGCATCCAAACACCCCCCTGCATGCAAATACAAACATTACATACAAACACATTCCTGTATTAAAACGCTAAAATTATATACAAACACCAACTCTACACACAAAAGTACACCTGCATTTAAAAGCCAACACTACAGACAATCACACATCCCTGCATTCAAACGCAAACACTACACACAAGTACACCACTGCATTCCAATGGTAACAGTACATACAAATACACCCCTTCATGCACACATGCACTCTATACAATAACATGCTGTCATTCAATTGCACAAACACTGCTCAAAAATACAACCCTGCAAGGATGGTAGATCCCCACCTGGCATAGCATCGCAGGAGTTGTATGACAGATGGGGATCTATCTTTTCTTTACTCTTGTGCTACAGGGAAGGCCTGAATTTTTTTGCACCAAGGCACTCCCTACATTAGTTTCGCCTCTAGGTTGGGGTGGAGGGAGTGATTGCATGCCCAGGGGGCCCAAGCAGATGCTTGCCCAGGGTCCAATCAATATTAAAGACGGCCCTGGAAACACCTGTATATAATTTTCACCAAATAAATCTGAAAACAGAGCTGGATGTGTCCTGGACTTTCATTACCCTAGAAGGCTGTGGTTACAAGATCAGTGACAAAGTCCTACCTGTAAAAGAGGTGGTTTGTTACAGTACTTATGTATAGTGATGGAAAAAAGTATTTGATCCCCTGCTGATTTTGAACGTTTGCCCGCTGACAAAGAAATGATCAGTCTATAATTTTAATTATGTACCATGTACCGTCAAATCTTGGGTGAGACTCTCCTTCTCTCATTGAAAATGGGTTGTGGAATGGTATTCCAGCATGACAATGACCCAAAACACACAGCCAAGGCAAGGAGTGGCTCAAGAAGAAGCACATTAAGGTCCTGGAGTGGCCTAGCCAGTCTCCAGACATTAACCCCATAGAAAATCTGTGGAGGGAGCTGAAGGCTCAAGTTGCCTTAATGACATGTAGAGGATCTGCAAAGTGGGGGATATCCCGGTCCGGGAGGCTACCTGGCGGAGATGTGCACATCCACTTGGCAGCCTCCCAAAGCAGGAAACAAAGCGACCAAACCAATATGGCTCACGCCATGTGCGAAGCACAACCCAGAACCCAGACCTCTCAAGTAACCACACTCGATAGTGGTTAGTGGCAAAACTAAACCGTGCATTGCAAGCACCCTCCTCACCAACACCGGACTGCAACTCACCACAAAAGCGGCAGCCCCCGAGCACTCAGCCTCCTCCAACGGCTAAGGCTGCAAGACGGCGACACCATAATAAGCACCCCCCTGCCGCGAAACGTATGACAGATCCAGCAGATTCACCGACACTCAAGCGGAGGGGGGGACAGACATGCTCACCAGTTCATCGACCACCTGCATGACGAACAACTACCCGACATCGGTGTAAAGTATACGCCACTGCAGTGAGAGTCTCTCGTCACCTCACAACCGATAAAGGGCCGCTAAGACATCACAGGAGGCGCCCTAAAAAGCACACAGCGAACTTTGTCGCAGATACCAACTGGGTCCAGACAATGAAGGTCCAACACTCCTGGCTCAGGGAACCCTGCAGACAAGGCATAGGGTGAAGAATAGCCTGCAGAGGGACCTGTTTCACTCATCATGAGAGCTGGTTCTGGCAATACACTACCTACTACAGGCTACACTGACTGCCTCAATCCATGAACAATTTACAAAGCTAAGATTGATCAAAATGCATAGGCGCTATCCCATGTCTAGATATATCCAAAGTGTTGCTAACCTAACCTAGTTTACCTCATATAATATATTGTAAAACTTATTATGTTTTTTTCTCCTTAAGTGCATGTTGCAACTTAGCCTTCACAATCATCCTAATAGTACCAGACAGGTCTTAAGAACTATGCCCCGCAGCATGCCGCTTATCTAATAGTGTCATCTTATGGCCCCTTACAGCCACTGCCCACCATACGCTTCGTTATAGCATCAATTGCAACACAATTTCTCTGTGCCATCGTAAGAAATCCTAACCTGGGCAACCGTATACTGAGGCAGATATACAGTGGTACCATTTCTCGTTGAACTGCATAACACGTTCTTTGTTGATCTAGCTACAAAATGCAGTCAGTTTAAATGTGATACCTACAATCTATGACTTGTATTTCATATAACCCTGCAATATTACCTCGAAGCTTAAGTGTTTAGGCAGCATGTATAGCCTGTTATTTCCTTTCATTCTGCTATGCCTGTCTATGTTTACTCTTGTTTTCCTTAACAAAAAAAAAAGTGCAGAGCATCCTGAATCTGTTACCACAAGGTTACCAATTATCTACTGAATGTAATATCATTTGTCGTCACTGACCTATGTATTTAACACTGCACATTCAAAAATAAAGAATTAAAAAAAAAAAAATAATACACCTAAAATACACAATTATAGACTGATCATTTCTTTGTCAGTGGGAAAATGTTCAAAATCAGCAGGGGATCAAATACTTTTTTTCTCCCCTCACTGTATATGTGCCATATTAGAAATATGGCTGAAATACTCTTATTATCTACAATAATACAGCACCAACATGGACTATCAGCAAACGGAACAAACTATTACAAATATAAACAGGAGCAAGAGGTTAATGAGAACTCTGCTCAAACAAGCTTACAATCTTGAGAATGTGAGGTATAAGAACACAAAAGGAAGAGCAACATAGCAGATAAGAACAAAAAACAAGAGTTTTGGAAAGTTTTGGGAAAGTGAGAGAGTGAAGTGGACTGTTTATGTTAGGAGAGAGTAAGAGACAGCTTTAAGGAATGACAATAACTCATCGAAGAGATGGTATGTAAAGGACTTCTTTGAGGATTGAAGACTGTGGCGAAACCGACCTCGCCACGTGTGCTTGGAGGGGGCTGCTTGCCCGCCTCTTGCCTTTGGACTATGGCCCTGGGAGATTGGGCCCTTTTACAAAACGTATTCGGCCCTAACAGAGTGCATGTCACTCATTCTGACCCTTTAAACACAGTGGGGCCATTCGGTACTTGCCCTGTGTGAGCAGTGATACCCCCAGATAGCTATGCCGTGGAGCCTATTCATATAATGAAAGACTATGGGAAAGACTTTGGCTCCATGGCAATTAAACTGTATTTTTACTGTATGTAATAATTATGTTAATTGCTTATCTGAGGGGAGGGGATGTGTGGGTTGTACTGTTGCTTGATTGGTTGTTTTATGCCTCCCCCTGGGTGCGTCCTGTATGTGCACAACTGTAATAAAAACCAGGCTGGGTGTTCCAGACCTCAGATTCTGCTTGACCCTCAAACCGATGTGTCGTCTCGTTTTTGGGGGAATTGGATTGTATGCTGACTGCCAGGAGTGTAAGCGGATTGTATGCTTTTCCTGTTCAGTCGGGAGTTGGAAGATTTGTACAGTTTGCAGTCCGGGAGATTGGTGCTTGCAGTAGCTGCTGGTCTATGGAAAAGGGGGATATCACCTAAACTGGGTTTTATCCTCTTGTAAGTGAAACGGTCCGTTACAAAGACTAGGACAAAGTCTGATGGGTGAGGCAGGCCACTGCATTGGAATGGAAATTATGTAGGCGAGAGTTAGCAGTAAAGGTAAAAGCAGCAAACAGAAGGCCATCTTTGGACGAGAGGAATAACTGATAAGTTAACATTTTGAATGTAACTGTAAAGTCAATTTAATTAACGTTAAAGAGAAAAGAGTGACAAGTAAGAAAACTAAGTCTGGAAGCAGCGTTCATTATGAACTGTAGACAGGGCCGGACTGGGCAAACAATTCGTCCCCGGCATTTTTTTTTAGCACAGCGGCCCACTAAGAAGGGGGCGGGGCAGAGAGGGTGTGTTTTGTCATCACCAATGACAAGCATGCCCCCTCTCAACGTGAGCATGTTGGTTCAATGCTCTTCCAGGTTAGACCATGCGCAGAGCTCTGCAGAAGAGCTCTAGCATGCGAAAAAGGCCTTGTAATTGTTGTCTTGTCTCTGGTGTCTCTATAAATGGGATACCAGGAGACAGTAGAGTGTGTGTGTATAGGGGATGTAGCAAATGTGTGCATGCTTGTATAGGTGATGTAGTGTTTGTAGGGGTTGTAGAGTGTGTGTTTAGGGAATGTAGTATGCGTTTGCTTACAAGGAATCTAGTGTGTGTGTGTGTGTGTGTGTGTGTAGGGGCCTAGTGTGTGTTTGAAGGACCCAGAATGTGTATATGAGATCTAGTGAGTGTGTGTATATAGGGGATTCAGAGTGTATATAGGGATCTAGTGTGTGTAGATGATCCAGAGTTGGGTAAGGGATCTAGTGTGTGTCTGGAATGGAATGTGTTTAGGGGTGCAGTATGTGTGTGTGTGTGAGGGGTGCAATGTGTGTGTGAGGGTAATGTGTGTGTGAGAGGGAGCTGTGTGTGTGAGGGTAATGTGTGTGAGAGAGGGAGCTGTGTGTGTTTGAGGGTGCAGTGTGTGAGGGTAACATGTATGTGAGAGTGATGTGGGTGAGAGAGTGTTGTGGGTGATAGAGTGTTGTGGGTGAGGGTGATGTGTGCGAGGGTAATGTGTGCGAGGGTAATGTGGGTGAGGGTAATGTGTGTGGGGAGGGGTAATGTGTGTGTGAGGGTGCTGTGTGTGAGAGTGATGTATGTGAGATTTGAGAGTGATGTGTGTGAGAGTGATGTGTGTGAGAGTGCTGTGTGTGAGGGTGCTGTGTGTGAGGGTGCTGTGTGTGAGGGTGCTGTGTGTGAGGGTGATGTATGTGTCTATATGTTAAAAGGGATTGTGTTGTGGGGGGGAAAGCAAACAAAAAAAAAGGCATTATATCCCCTCCCCTCCCTTCTTACCTTTAGCCTGTGAGGGGGGGACCATGCTGCCATCCCTGGTGGTGCTGGTGGCGAGGCTAGAGTTCACTTTCGCGAGATCAGGGGCGTTGCCATGACAACACTCGAGATCCCGGAGATATCGGAGCTCTGCTCCGTTGCACGCCGATGCCGCGGACTGCCAAAATGGCGCCCGCAAGGGGAGACTCAGAATCTGGCTCGGAAGAGAATCTATCAGCACACTCTGAAAGTGGCATACCCGGCCAGAGAACAGCCAACACAGAGCTGACCCCAGTACACAGAGGCACCAGCCTTACACAGCACATGGAGACCATGCCAGCCAGCAAAGCTGACATTAAGAACATGCTGGCTGAAATGAAGGCCTACTTCTCGGCCGACATCGCTCTTGTCCGCCAAGATATGGGGGCTATAACCACCAGACTGCAATCACTGGAGGACAAGGGTGCATCACCAGAGACCTACAAAGCAATATGTCTGCCGAGATAGACAGACTCAAACAGGTCACCCACACCATGGAAGAAAAACTTGCCGTTCTGGAGAACTCTAAGTGGCAGCGCAACCTAAGGCTCCGGGGAGTTCCTGAGGACATAACAGATACTGAGGTCCCACATTACCTCAGAAGGCTCTTAAGTGCAAAGCTCACACCATCCAGGGCAAAAACTATACAGCTCGACCACTATTACAGGATTCCTAAGTCGCCTAAGGCCCCAGCCGAAGCGCCTCGAGACCTGCTCCTGAGCTTCCAGCTACTTCAGAGCAAACAGCTCCTACAGTCGAGCAGCCGAGAGTCACCTACCTTCCACTTCGAAGGCGCAAGCCTCTCCTTTTTCAATTATATCTCCAGACCCACCATGATATGGAGGCAATCTGTGCAAGCTGTCACAAAATTATTGCAAGAAAATGGAGTCAGATACCGCTGGGGACCTGGACGAAAGCTGTCGGTACAACACGGCGCAAAGAGAATTTACCTCGCACAAGCTCCAGAAGCGGGACGTTTTCTCAAAGCTCTGAACCTGCCAGCATTGGAGAATGTACAGGGACATACCCCACCTACCTCCATGGAACATACCCCATCACCTTGGGACGTTGCCAATATCCAGCCGTTCTACCCCAGGCAGAAGCGAGCCACGACACCAGGATCACTTAAGGACACTAGACGCTTGCAACCATAGCGGGAAAGTACTCATATCCACTCTAATGTTAATGCTTAAGATGGCCCTAAGACCACCCTTATTCCATTTTAGTGCTTGCATAGAACTGCTATATCTCTAATCTTTAATTTTAATTTTTGATGTTTAAATTCTAATCCCACCACATCGCTCCTTGGTGAGCATTTTTGCAGGGTCGATCCCACTCTCTCTCGGGACTCTCATTCCCTCCCACTAAATGCGTGTTTACCTGATGATACTCCACAGTCCGCACCATAATGTGCAATTGTTCCCAGAGTATAAAAAGCTAAGCAGGAATAATGTCATATCATGCATCTTGTCTTTC